>NC_135531.1:120047617-120355242 GCF_045843805.1 Urocitellus parryii
ATTCAGAAATTATGATTGATTCAGTTTCTGGTAGGATTTCAATGTCTTCATTTCATCAATCATTCCAGTTAATTTGGACATAAGAATAAAGGTTTCAAAAACTCTGCAGCAGATGTTAGTAGGGGTTCTGTATGAACATCACCAATCCAAGGTTTTGACCTATATCCAGTTTCTATTTGTTAAGGCTTGGATATAAGATGTCCCCCCAAGGTCCTGTGTTAACACAGAAATGTTCAGAGGTAAAGTGATTGAATTGTGAAAGCTGTAACCTAGTCAGTTTATCCTAGTTTAAATGGACTAACGGAGTGGTAACTGCAGTCAGATGGAGCATGACTAGGTGGGAGGGTCCCTGGGGATGTGCTATGGAAGGGTTCATCCTGAGGCCCCCCGCCCGCCTCTCTCCCCCCACCCCAGTCTAAATTTAAGAGCTGAGCAGCTTTCCTCCACTGGTCCTTTCCCCCATGCTGTTCTGCCTCACCTTGGGCCCACAGCAATGAAGTGGGTTGTCTATGGACTGAGACCTCTGAAATTGTCAGCCTCAAATAAACTTTCCCTCCTTTAAGTTGTTCTTGGAAGATATTTTAGTCACAGTGACCAAAAAAAATAATAATAATAATCAAAAAACCCTAACTAAAATACAATCCATGATCAAAGGACAATGGGGGGTGATTGATAAATGCTGTAAACAATCATATTAATACTAACAATTACTACTCTAGGTGGGAAAGTATAAGATAGAAGTCCATAGTGGAATACCTATGTCAAAAATCTATGATTCTTTTGTAAAACAATTGCCTGAAAAACTCAGACTTATAATTTACTAAGCAAAGCATTTTAGAAGAAATAGATGTTAAACCATTAAGCCTATAATTTGGGATAAAGCACAAGTCCACATAAAGTAAGTTTAATAACATTCTGGGTTTACCAACACAGGATATAGTAACTCAGCCAAAGGGCTGCCTGGGATTCACAAATTCCAGAGCATTAGCAACAAATCTTAGCCAAATTTAAACCTCCCACATAGATTTATTTTTCCCAATATTATATTTGGTTTTACTTCTTAATACTCAAATAACCTCTGGGGCTTTCTCATGGTTATGACATAAACTCTGATAAAGCATAAAGTGGGATTCCTTTCATTTTAGCAGCCAGACACAAAGACCTGGCAATGCTATTAGTTACAGGTGGTTGTTTCTGAGAAGAGTGTCTCTGGATGAACTACATTGATTCAATGAATTATCCTGTATAACAACAGGATGAATTTAAACTCTTTATCTGGTGACTCTAATTATCCATTCAAATATTTTTTGAGCTTTTACTAAATGTCACAAACTCTGACAAGTGTTCAGAATGCAAAAATGAATTAACTCATGTATCTACTTTCCAAAGCACACATTCAGTGAATTGTAATGATAACACAGTGATATAGAAAAACAGGTAATGTGAAAATACAGACCCAACAGTGGCACAATCTCAGGCTCCAAGTAAGAAGGAAATGTTATAAAACAGCTCTAGAAGAGGTGATGTCTCTATGAAGTGTCAAATGGGAAGGACAGGAATCAGAAAGGTGTGGGTAGAAAAAAAGGCAACATAGCGATCCCAGAACATAAAACTAAATGATAAGGTTCGAGGCTGGACAGCTATGAAGGAACCAGAAAAGATCATTTTATCACACTGCTTCAAAGTTCAACAATGGAGTTCCCAATGGATCAGAGAGTCATCACAAAAACAACATATTGGAAGCCAAATCTTATTTTAATTAGGGAAGTCTGGCTTATATGAATATTCTTTTCACTTAGGAATTTTGGCCAGAGAGAGAAAGAAAGAGATCATTAAGCCAGTAGGTTTCATTGCTACAATATGCAATTATACCAGCAAACCCCTAATCCTTAGAGGAATATGACAGAATCATGAAATATAGGATTATTATTTGTTATTTTTCATTTCTAGTCCTTCCTCACAAGATAAGTTAACATGTGCCTGAACTAAATGGTTAATGAGAAGCCTTTCTCCTAAGGCCTCTCAGATCAAAAGGAAAAGATCAGCAGTCGCTCATTTGAGTATTTCTGTGGACCAATGAGATCACCTAGAGAAAAAGAATTGCTTTCATAGGCCTTGGAAGAATTTTGGTAGGTTGAAATGCTCTAGCAACAGTGTTTCAGGATCGCATGACCTTCTGGACTCTTCCATTCCTGTTTTTGTTTTCCAAGAACATCCTGTATTATTACTCTACTTATTTTTCCTCTTTTCCCTCATTTCCCTTCACATTAGAACTACAAGTATGAAAGGGGAGAGAATTGAACAACAGCAGAGGAGGTAGAGAGGTAAGATGGGAGGGGAGGGGAGGGGAGGGGGGATAGTAGGGGATAGGAAAGGTAGCAGAATACAACAGTCACTAATATGCCATTATGTAAAAATGTGAGTATGTAACAGATGTGATTCTGCAATCTGTATTTGGGGTAAAAATGGAAGTTCAAAACCCAATTGAGTCAAATGTATGAAAGATGATATATCATGAGCTCTGTAATGTTTTGAACAATCAATAAAAAAATAAAAAAATTAAAATTAAAAAAAAAAAAAGAACTACAAGTATGTTAAAGTGAAGAATATCTTTGAGCAGAATCATCGTTTTTAAAAGAAATTAGGTGGAGACAACCCACAATTAGAGAAGCAGTTGGCATACATTAAAGGGCATTTGTCCTCCAGATTTATCTTTCACTCATGAATAACCTCATCATAGAAAGAAATTAGCATAATTTATATCAATAATTTGTTTCCGTGATGTGTGAAGAAAATACCCCATAATAAATTAAAGATGCCTTTATGACTGCATTTTATCAGCTTATTTACCCTTATTTATATTTAGAACTGCAAAGTCACATTAATAGAGTTATGAAAATGGCCCATGGGCTGCAACTCTCGTCAGTTTACAGTCTAATAGGAAGGATGCCCTCTCATCTGAGTGAGTAGCATATTGAGGCCTCGCTGTGTTTGACTTGTTAATTGCAGCACTGGCCTGACTGTTGAGAAGCTGCCTCTAAACCTCTACTGTCCCAAGCTGGAGGTCACCTAAACAGAGTAACAATCTTTTCTGTAAACTGGTCAATCCCTTTGCCAAACAGATTCATTTGGGTTGCCTTTTAGAATGACCTTTTGACTTATACTCATCCACATTCTCTCCAAGCTTTATTTCATTTTATTTTCCTAGAGAGCATTTTAGAATGTTTGTCATGAAAGGAGCTACATAAATATTAATGTATTGATAGTGTTATGGTTTTTCAAACCCATATTTCATTTCATGGATTTTAAGAGCTACAAAATTTACTGAGTATACAGAAAATATAGGTATAATGGACTTACTAAAATGCCCCCAATGCGATAAAATGTATGAATTATTAATCCCAAGAAAGTCACTATGATCCTGTTTAAATGCCAAACTTTCTGAACCAATCTTGGAATATTTTTTTACTAACAGAGATAAAATTTGGAATGACACATAAATATAATATACCCTCTTATTTTTGAAATTGAAAGTTAATTTAAAGAGAAATACTATAAAGATCCTAAGTTAGGATGCATCCAGGGTTAAAAGGACACTCTAACTTAAGGACTCAAGAGTCATTTCTCAACTCAATGGTGGTGTTCTGAACTGCATGGGGCCATGAGGTCAAGTATCAACAGGGACCATTGCCTTATACTGTAAGGTATCTCCAAATTAAATGTTTGGGATAAAAATTACAAAATCTCATTCAAAAAGCTTCCACATAGCAAAAATGAAATGAAAATAGCTCAGCCTGTGATAACCTTTACCTGAAACACGAAAGGGGACAATTTAAAGAAAGCAAGATTCTTTCTTTTTTTTTTTTTTTGGGTAATATTTTTAATGTATTCCTATCACTTTTTTTTTTATTGTTGGTCGTTCAAAACATTACATAGTTCTTAATACATAATATTTCACAATTTGATTCAAGTGGGTTATGAACTCCCAATTTTACCCCGTATACAGATTGCTGTATCACATCAGTTACCCTTCCATTGATTGACAAATTGCCTTTCTAGTGTCTGATGTATTCTGCTGTCTGTCCTATTCTCTACTATCCTCCATCCCCTCCCCTCCCCTCCCCTCCCCTCCCCTCCCCTCCCCTCCCCTCCCCTTTTCTCTCTCTACCCCTTCTACTGTAAATCATTTCTTCGATTTGTATTATCTTGTCTTAGCCCTCCTTTCCTCTTATATGTCATTTTGTATAACCCTGAGGATCTCCTTCCATTTCCATGCGGTTTCCCTTCTCACTCCCTTTCCCTCCCACCTCTCATCCCTGTTTAATGTAAATCTTCTTCTCAAACTTTCGTCCCTACCCTGTCCTTGTTTACTCCCCTTATATCAAAGGAGTCATTTGGTATTTATTTTTTAAAGATTGACTAGCTTCACTTAGCATAATCTGCTCTAATGCCATCCATTTCCCTCCAAATTCTATGATTTTGTCATTTCTTAATGCAGAGTAATACTCCATTGTGTATAAATGCCACATTTTTTTATCCATTCATCTATTGAAGGGCATCTAGGCTGATTCCACAATCTTGCTATCGTGAATTGAGCTGCTATGAACATTGATGTAGCAGTGTCCCTGTAGCATGCTCTTATTAGGTCTTTAGGGAATAGACCGAGAAGGGGAATAGCTGGGTCAAATGGTGGTTCCATTCCCAGCTTTCCAAGAAATACCCATACTGCTTTCCAAATTGGCTGCACCAATTTGCAGTCCCACCAGCAATGAACAAGAGTGCCCTTTCCCCACATCCTCTCCAGCACTTATTGTTGTTTGACTTTCTAATGGCTGCCACTCTTACTGGGGTGAGATGGTATCTTAGGGTAGTTTTGATTTGCATTTCTCTGACTGCTAGCGATGGTGAGCATTTTTTCATGTACTTATTGATTGATTGTATGTCCTCCTCTGAGAAGTGTCTGTTCAGGTCCTTGGCCCATTTATTGATTGGGTTATTTGTTATCTTATTGTCTAATTTTTTGAGTTCTTTGTATATTCTGGTTATTAGGGCTCTATCTGAAGTGTGTGGAGTAAAGATTTGTTCCCAGGATGTAGGCTCCCTGTTTATCTCTCTTATTGTTTCTTTTGCTGAGAAAAAACTTTTTAGTTTGAGTAAGTCCCATTTGTTGATTCTAGTTGTTAACTTTTGCGCTATGGGTGTCCTATTAAGGAATTTGGAGCCCGATCCCACAGTATGTAGATCATACCCTACTTTTTCTTCTATCAGATGCCGTGTCTCTGATTTAATATCAAGCTCCTTGATCCATTTTGAGTTAACTTTTGTGCATGGCGAGAGATAGGGATTCAGATTCATTTTGATGCAAATGGATTTCCAGTTTTCCCAGCACCATTTGTTGAAGATGCTATCCTTCCTCCATTGCATGCTTTTAGACCCTTTATCAAATATAAGATAGATGTAGTTTTGTGGGTTGGTTTCTGTGTCCTCTATTCTGTACCATTGGTCCACCCGCCTGTTTTGGTACCAGTACCATGCTGTTTTAGTTACTATTGCTCTGTAGTATAGTTTGAAGTCTGGTATCGCTATACCGCCTGATTCACACTTCCTGCTTAGCATTGTTTTTGCTATTCTGGGTCTTTTATTATTCCATATGAATTTCATGATTCTGTTATCTATTTTTACAAGAAATGCTGCTGGGATTTTGATTGGCATTGCATTAAACTTATAGAGAACTTTTGGTAATATCGCCATCTTGATGATGTTGGTTCTGCCTATCCATGAGCAGGGTATATTTTTCCATCTTCTAAGGTCTTCTTCTATATCTTTCTTTAGGGTTCTGTAATTTTCATTGTATATATCTTTCACCTCTTTTGTTAGGTTGATTCCCAAGTATTTTATTTTTGGGGGGGATATTGTGAATGGAGTAGTTGTCCTCATTTCTGTTTCAGAGGATTTGTCGCTGATATACAGGAATGCCTTTGATTTATGCGTGTTGATCTTATATCCGGCCACTTTGCTGAATTCATTTATTAGTTCTAATAGCTTCTTTGTAGACCCTTTTGGGTCTGCTAGGTATAGAATCATATCATCTGCAAATAATGATAATTTAAGTTCTTCTTTTCCTATTTTTATGCCTTTAATTTCTTTTGTCTGTCTAATTGCTCTGGCCAGTGTTTCGAGGACTATGTTGAACAGAAGTGGTGAGAGAGAGCATCCCTGTCTTGTACCAGATCTTAGAGGGAATGCCTTCAATTTTTCTCCATTCAGAATGATGCTGGCCTGTGGCTTATCATAGATTGCTTTTACAATGTTGAGGTATGATCCTGTTATCCCTAATTTTTCTAGCGTTTTGAACATAAAGGGATGCTGTACTTTGTTGAATGCTTTTTCTGCATCTATTGAGATGATCATATGGTTCTTATTTTTAAGTCTATTGATGTGGTGAATAACATTTATTGATTTCTGTATATTAAACCAGCCTTGCATCCCAGGGATGAATCCTACTTGATCATGATGTATAATTTTTTTGATATGTATTTGAATCCGATTCGCCAGAATTTTATTGAGGATTTTTGCGTCAAGGTTCATTAGAGATATTGGTCTGTAGTTTCCCTTCTTTGAAGTGTCTTTGTCTGGTTTCGGAATCAGGGTGATGTTGGCCTCGTAGAATGAATTTGGAAGTTCTCCCTCTTTTTCTATTTCCTGAAATAGCTTGAAAAGTATTGGTGTTAGTTCCTCTTTAAAGGTTTTGTAAAACTCTGCTGTATACCCATCCGGTCCTGGGCTTTTCTTAGTTGGTAGTCGTTTGATGGTTTCTTCTATTTCCTCTATTGTTATTGGTCTGTTTAGGTTGTCTATATACTCCTGGCTCAATCTGGGCAGATCATAGGACTCAAGGAATTTATCTATGCCTTCACTATCTTCTATTTTATTGGAGTATAAGGATTCAAAGTAATTTCTGATTATCTTCTGTATTTCTGAAGTGTCTGTTGTGATATTGCCTTTTTCATCCCGTATGCTAGTAATTTGGGTTCTCTCTCTTCTTCTCTTCGTTAGCATGGCTAAGGGTCTGTCAATTTTATTTATTTTTTCAAAGAACCAGCTTTTAGTTTTGTCAATTTTTTCAATTGTTTCTTTTGTTTCAATTTCATTAATTTCAGCTCTGATTTTAATTATTTCTTGCCTTCTACTTCTTTTGCTGTTGTTTTGCTCTTCTTTTTCTAGGATTTTGAGATGAAGTATGAGATCATTTATTTGTTGGTTTTTTCTTTTTTTGAGGAATGAACTCCAAGCAATGAATTTTCCTCTTAGAACTGCTTTCAATGTGTCCCATAGATTCCGATATGTTGTGTCTGTGTTTTCATTTAACTCTAGGAATTTTTTAATTTCCTCCTTGATGTCTTCTAAAACCCATTGATCACTCAGCAACCTATTGTTCATTCTCCAGGTGATGCTTGCTTTTTCCTTTCTTCTTTTATCATTGATTTTCAGTTTCATTCCATTATGATCAGATAAGATGCATGGTATTATCTCTACCCCTTTGTATTGTCTAAGAGTTGCCCTGTGACATAGTATATGGTCTATTTTTGAGAAGGTTCCATGTGCTGCTGAGAAAAAAGTGTAGCTACTTGATGTTGGGTGGTATAGTCTATATATGTCAATTAAGTCTAGGTTGTTAATTGTGTTATTGAGTTCTATAGTTTCCTTATTTAACTTTTGTTTGGAAGATCTGTCCAGTGGTGAGAGAGGTGTGTTGAAGTCTCCCATGATTATTGTATGTTGGTCTATTAGACTCTTGAACTTGAGAAGAGTTTGCTTGATGAACACAGCTGCACCATTATTTGGGGCATATATATTTATGATTGTTATGTCTTGTTGGTGTATGGTTCCCTTGAGCAGTATGAAGTGTCCTTCTATATCCCTTTTGATTAGCTTTGGCTTGAAATCTATTTTATTAGATATGAGTATGGACACTCCTGCTTGTTTCCGCGGTCCATATGAGTGATATGATTTTTCCCAACCTTTCACCTTCAGTCTATGTATATCTTTTCCTATCAAATGCGTCTCCTGTAGACAGCATATTGTTGGGTCTTGTTTTTTGATCCATTCTACTAGCCTGTGTCTCTTAATTGGTGAGTTTAAGCCATTAACATTTAGGGTTATTATTGAGATATGGTTTGTTCTTCTATCCATATTTGTTTATTGATGTTACTAACCCTGATTTGTTATCCTCTTTGACTACTTTCCCCCCTTTAGTGTCCTACCTCCCATTGTTGGTTTTCAATGTTATTTTCCATTTCCTCTTCCTGTAATGTTTTGCCAAGGATTTTTTGAAGAGATGGTTTTCTAGCTGCGAATTCTTTTTACTTTTGTTTATCGTGGAAGGTTTTAATTTCATCTTCTAACCTGAAGCTTAATTTCGCCGGATACACGATTCTTGGTTGGAGCCCATTGTCTTTCAGTGTTTGAAATATGTTATTCCAGGATCTTCTAGCTTTCAGAGTCTGTGTTGAGAGATCAGCTGTTATCCTGATTGGTTTACCCTTAAATGTAATCTGCTTTCTTTCTCTTGCAGCTTTTAAAATTCTCTCCTTATTCTGTATGTTGGACATCTTCATTATAATGTGTCTAGGTGTGGATCTCTTATGATTTTGCACATTCGGCGTCCTGTAGGCTTCTAGGATTTGGGATTCTGTCTCATTCTTCAATTCTGGGAAGTTTTCTCGTATTATTTCACTGAATAGACTGTTTATTCCTTTGGAATGGAGCTCTGTGCCTTCCTGTATCCCAATGACTCTTAAATTTGGTCTTTTGATATTGTCCCATAATTCTTGGATGTTCTGCTCATGGTTTCTTAGCAGACTTGCTGAGCTGTCTATGTTCTTTTCCAGTTGAAATACTTTGTCTTCATTGTCTGATGTTCTCTCTTCTAAGTGATCTACTCTGCTGGTAGTATTCTCAATTGAGTTTTTAAGTTGGTTTATTGTTTCCTGCATTTCTAGAATTTCTATTTGTTTGTTTTTTATTACCTCTATCTCCCTGTGAAATTGATCTTTTACTTCCTGGATTTGTTCATCAATGTGATCTTTCATTGTCTGATTTTGCTGTCTCATGTCTTCCTTGAGACTCCAGATCATCTGAAGCATATATATCCTGAACTCTTTATCTGATATTCCATCTGTTGCAGCTATTACCTCTCCTAATGTTGAGTTGACCTGCATTGCTTGTGGTCCTTTCTTTCCTTGTCTTTTCATACTGCTCGCGTTTCTTTCTGCTTGGTGCAACTGTTGTGTTTTTGAAATTTACCCCCTATTTATTTATGTTGCTCTTGTATAGTTGAAAAGTCTCCCTTGCAGGTGCGGGCGGCGGCTGTGCCCCTACTCCAATTGGGGTGACATGTCTACCACGCTGGCGGCTCTCTGGGCCTGTTCCGGGAGTGGAAGGCGGCTCTGCTCTGCGCCTATTCCAATTGGGGTGTTGTGACTACCATGCTGGCAGGTCGCTGGGCCTGTTCCGGGCGTGGGCGGTGGGCTTGGCTGGCGGGATTCCACCTAATGGCAGACCCTAACCTCCCTGCTTGCTAATTAATGGCTTCTCTGAGGCGCCACGCCTTCTGTAGCCGCGGGGCAGGCCGCGCGAATCAGTTGGCCTGGATCTCCGGGGTCCTGCTGCTGGCTGTTTTGATGTTGCAAGCTGTTGGAGAGTGGTGGTGTATCCTTCAGCTTTCCCGGATGGTGGCCGCTGACTGCCTGGATGGAGTGTCCGCTGTGGGGGATGGGACGGGACTGTACTGCTTCCTTCCCCTTCTGAAATCCCGTACTCGGCCCAAGGGTCCGTGTGGGCTTGGCTGGCGGGATTCCACCTAATGGCAGGCCCTAACCTCCCTGCTTGCTAATTAATGGCTTCTCTGAGGCGCCAAGCCTTCTGTAGCCGTGGGGCAGGCCACTTGAATCAGTTGGCCTGGATCTCCCGGGTCCTGCTGCAGGCTGTTGGGATCCCTGGCACTCTATCACTTTGATTTTTTCTGCTTTCCCCTCCCCCAGCGCTGGCTAGCCAGGTTTCCTTTTGGCTGCTACTGGGAGGAGGGGTTGGAGGTCAGGTGTCTCTAGTTTCCCCCTAGTCTTTATGGAGGCTCAGCTTGATACTCCCTCTCCCGGCAAGCCTAGGAGAGATTTTATGCGAATTCCCACTGTCTGGGGGATGAGCTGAATGACACAAACCTGTTTTGATGTTGCACTCTGAAGGAGAGTGGCGGTGTATCCTTCAGCTTTACCGGATGGTGGCCGCTGACTGCCTCGGTGGAGTGTCCGCTGTGGGGGATGGGACTGTACCGCTTCCTTCCCCTTCTGAGATCCCGTGCTCAGCCCAAGGGTCTGTGTGGGCTTGGCTGGCGGGATTCCACCTAATGGCAGTCCCTAACCTCCCTGCTTGCTAATTCGCAAGATTCTTTCTGAATAGTGTAAGTGCTGTGTTTATGCATAGAACTGTCTATATTTAACTGCATAAAGCTTGGTAAGAGTGATACTTTACTCAGTGGTTCATCATCTTGTAGGCTGTGAAGGCCAAAATCTATAGAGAAGAAAGTGGATGAACTAACCAGTTCCTCCCAAGTGTGTGATGATTTTTACAATAGGTTCTGCATTGTGCTAGGTTTCTGTGAGGAACAGAAAATGAGGATACAGGGCTTCTAAATTCAGTGACATTAAAATATTCTTCAGAACGACAAAGCAAAAGTGAAAAATGAAGCAAGTTATCATTCTGCCAGGTGAGCATATAAAAAGCATTGGCAAAAGTGAGTCATAAAGGCTATTTAGCGTGGGGATGGCTTGACTTTGGTTACGATGGAAATGATCTTTGTGAATTAATGAAGAAGAAACTGGAGGCCATACTCAGCAGTAAAACAAACTGGTCAGTTCCTTTCAAATGAAGGCTTACATAAAAATTCATTTTCATCTGACATGATGAAACACTCATTTTTCTTGGAGTAGTAATATGCCAATATGTCAGTAGCAGTTCCCTCTCTACCACCTCCATATCATGATAGTTTCTATGAAATGATAATTATAAGCTATGATTGTGCTAATAAAATAATATACATGATTCCTTGTAAGGACTGCATCAATTCTTTGAAGTAAGTTATTTTATCCTTCCTTTAGCAAATAAAATGAGTTTCATAAATTTTGTACATTTGATTTGTCTACCCAATATCACAGGTTGAGAGTGAAGAGACTTCATCTAAATTTTTCAAAAGCTTGTTTCAAATTGCATGTCATTGGCTCAATCTCTTAAAATTTCCAGATTTCTGCTTTAAAAAATGAAGGCATCAGACTTGAAATCCCAAAGCATTCCAGAACTGATGTTTAGAAATCATTTAAGTTTCACTCTCTACCTTCCCCTTTGCCTTTTTTAAATATTCTGTTATGCCCCAACCCTGAGCCACCCCCCCCCCCCAAAAAAAAGGAATAGGCAGGCTATGGACTTTTCTGTTGCATCAAATCCGTAAATCGGGAGGGCAAAGTCAATGGAACATCAACATTATCATTTTTATGCAAAAGATAACTTAATCAATAAAAAACTAAAATATAATATGCAAAGGCATTTGAGAACATAATTTGCCAAAATGAACCAAAATTGTTAATTAAAAAGGAAATAACCAAAAAAATGTTATAGGAAAACAAATTTTATAAAAAATGATCAGCCAAGACATATTCTTTTTGAATTTTTAAGAAAAAAAAATGTTCCTTTTTCTAAGGCAGAAAAAAAATGAGAAATTTGAAGACTGAAATAGCAAGAAGAAGATGGAGACTGATTGCCATATAGTAGTAACAGTATTAATGATATTCTGAAGGGAAAACATGGTGTTAACCCAAAACTACTTTACACAGTCTGACATTCAAATGTACATTTGAATATATTCTAGAATATATTCTAAAGAATATATTCTAAATAATTAAGGATGAAATTGAAATTTGTAATTCTTTTCTGCAAACAGTTAACATGACTACAAATTGAGTCATGAAAAAAGATATTAAAAAATAAGTGTTCAAAGAAAAAGAAAAGGAAGAGGTGCAGGAAGAAGCAGAGGTAGAGAAGGAGGTAGAGAAGGAGGGAGGAGATAGTTTAGTTGAATCCAGGAGAAAACACACATGGAGATTATGGGAAAAAAGTTTTAATAGATAAATGGATGAAAACTGTAATATATATATATATATATATATATATAAAAGTTTCATAAATCTTCATACATCAAATAAAACTATATACAAACACATATATTTCTCTATATAAACACTTGAAGGTTAAAGAATAGTTACATAAAAATCTGAAAACAAAAAGGCATGAAATATCCTAACAATATAAAAAGGCTCAAATTGGTTAAAATATATAATTTCCCCTATTTAAAAAAACATGATGAAACAAATAATGATTAAGAAAGATTTAAAGTGAGGAGATGGACAGATTTGGATCAAATGAATGTTATTAGGAAGAAAGTTTTAGCAATATCAGTGTTTCTAAAGTTTAATAAATATCACCAAAGATGATAATGAAGCAAGGAGAACATACCAGGAGATTATAACTTTCATAAATCTTCATACAGCAAAAAAAAATTTCATAACATAAATAATAAAACACAGCAAATACACAGAAAAATCAATAGAAACATATTAATTTATATCAATAAGCCATGGAAAACCTAGTAAACAAAATAACAAAACATAGCTTTTCTAAGTATGTTTATTTGATCTAATATTTTATATTTATCATATTTCTATCTTATTCATACAAATGTTAATATTCAGATCATATTCTATACCTCCCAAAGAGAAGATATTCATTCTTTTCTAGTATCAAAACATATTAAGCTTGGCCATATGGTGAAAGTAAAAGTAATCTGTCAAAATACCTTTCATATAATAGCTAGGTAAAAGAAAAAAACAAACTCCAATGTGCAAAATTTTACTAGAAATTGATAGGGAACGTCAAAACATAAATGATATAGCTAATGCTATGCCCCAGAAGAAACTTACTATCAAGCCTAACAATTTATAAGGAAATCCATCAAGGGTCTGAGTCAAGAAGGTAGCCTTAAAAATTGCCTACAGGAAAAAAATAAAATCCTGGAGAAAGAAGACTGAACCTAATAAAGTTTGAAATTTATTCACTAAGAAACAGGAAAATAGCATTAATAAAGAGGTAGTTCTTTGAAAAGGAAAATACAATAAATCATGAACATGACTAAGAATAAATGGGAAAACCAAAAACAAATAATAAATTAGAAATAATGAATGGATCACTACTCACAGATCTTGAGGAAATTAAAAGAATCATAATGGAACTTCTTAAAAGTTCTATACAAACTTTTTTCAAGCTGAGTTAATCGAATCATTTTCTGTAAAAGTAAACCACAATTGACCACTCAAGCATATAATCAAAACTTCAAAATAAATAGTTTAACACTAAAATTTTTATGGGTTTCATAATAAATAATTCTGATATTGTATCACAAGAGGAAAATCTTCCTACATTTTTTTCTTATTTTTTTTTCTGGTACTTGATCAAACCAGGAGCATTCTATCTTTGAGCTTACATCCTCACACCTTTTAAAATTTTGTTTTAATAGAGGTTCTAAGTTGCTGATTAACCTCAAACTAAAACTTTCAATCCTCCTGCCTCAGCCTCTGTCATCACTGGAATTACAGGTGGACACCACCATGCCAAGCTCATACTTTTCTTTTGATATGACATAAACACTAATATACAATGTGATAATAAAAAATAAATAGATAAGTATTGACCAGTTTCACAAATGAATATTGATTTTTTAACTACAACATTTTCAAATGGAAATACAGAAGTCAGTGGCACATGTGAATAACTCACTGGAAACATTAGAAGCATGTTAACAAAATACAAATTTTGCTCAATAATAGGAAGTTTATTAATGTAATATATAATATTAATAAGTCGGATGAAAGAAAGCAATTCCTTCACAATGTCATTCAGATTTTTTCTAAAAAAAATTTAAAATAGCAGCCATTATAGAAAGCAGTATGGAGATTCCTCAGAATATTTGGAATGGAACCACCATTTGACCCAGGCATCACATTTCTTGGGTTACACCCAAAGGACTTAAAATCAGCATATTACAATGATGCAGCCACATCAATGTTTATAGCAGCTCAACTCATAATCGCTAAACTACACAACCAGCCTAGGTGCCCTGCAACAGATGAATGAATGAATTTAGCTTTAAAGAAGAATGATATTATGGCACTTGACAGTAAAGGGATAGAACTGGAGAATATCATGCTAAATGAAATAAGCCAATTTGCAAAAATAAAAGGCCAAATGTTTTATCTGATATGCAGATGTTCATTCACAATAAGGGTGAGGGGGCTAGAGAAGAATTGAATTACTTTAGATGAGGTAGAAGGGAGCGAAGGGAGAGGAGGGGGTGTAGGAGTGGGAAGGATGGTAGAATGAATCAAGACATTATTACCCTATGTACATATATAACTATATGACCAGTGAGATGCTACATCAAGTATAACCAGAAGAATGAGAAATTATACTCCATTATATATGATGTTTCAAAGTGCATTCTACTCTCATGTATAACTAATTAAAACAAATAAACAATTTTTTAAAAGTTAAAAATATATTTTGATTTTGCAAATACAAAATGAGTAAACTAGAAATGAAGAACTAAATCATTAGCACAGTAAAATATGAATATTTCAACCAAAGTTTGTATAATTTTTCACAATGAAAAATGAAAAATTAGAACAATCCTACAGAAGTTAGAATCAAAAAAGTTAAAAGGAAGGAGGGTAAAAGGAGACAGATCACAATGCTAGCTTATACCACATTTAGTTAGCCCTGAACTGGAAGTACTAAAATAATAAGTATTTGCTATTTTTTCAGCTTCCTGGTATGTGATGACACAGACCACACCACACCATTGCTACAGCCAGTTTTTCCTTTGTTTTCATGTCTTTGTGCTCAATAGAAGAAAAAACAAATGCTCCTGAATTAGGTTGGAGATTGAAATGCAAAGAAGCAAAGAGAAGGAGAAATCAAGCAAGATGGATGTAGAGACAATGGCAGCAAGTTAGCAATTCCAGGTTCAGAAGTGCTGTGCCAAGTCCTGGCAGTACTTGTGGTATACAGTGGTGGCAGCGAGGCTGTCACCAAAAGGATGGCTTAGCATGATTTTCATTTGTTTCTTGCTCACAGTCCTTTGATAGTCTTCCAATTAATTCCTTGTCAGAACTCCTCTTCTTATTAAAGGAACCAGAATCAGGTATTATTGCTTACTTAAGTCTGCTGTCAGATGAGTTAGAACATCCCTATGTGTCATTTGTCTCTTTTCCCTTTGTCTTTCACTTTTGAGATCGCAATTATAAGATATCTTGGGGATAGACTTGGTTGAGTTATATCTGACTAATGATCTTTTACCTTCTATACCTGGTTATTTATAGGTCTGGGAAGTTTTTTATTATTATTTCTTTGCATAAGGTTTTTTCCTCTTTTTGAAGACTAAACTCCATCTTGAACTACAATAATTAATTACTTGCTCTTTAATACTTTTCCAAAGTTCCTGTATGCTTTCCCCATTAGTCTTTTTTTTCTCCTCTGATTGCACATTTTCAAATAGCCTGTCTCTGAGCTCACTAATTCTTTCTCCTATGTTATCTATCCTGTTATTATTGCTGTCCTCTATCACATTTTTAATTTTACTGAGTATATTTCTCAGCTGAAGAATTTGTTTGACTTTTAAAAATTGCTTTTCTCTTTTTAAGTTTTTCTGCTAAAGTATTGAATTGTTTCTTTGCGTTTTCTTCAAGACTCGTTGAATGTCTTTAAAACAGCTACTTTAAGGAGCTCTCTGAGAGTTCTCCCACACTGATTACTATCTAGTCAAATTCTGGCACCCTATTTTGACTTTTTTTAAAGACACGGTTTCCTGGAAGCAATTGAAGCTTGTTGGAACATGATATCAAGTGGGCACTGAAGGATTAAGTATTTATTTCAAGTCTTTATAATCCATTTTTTTTGTGTGCTCCCATGTCCAGAAATTCTAAGCAGCCTGCTTATTTTCTCTTAGCCTGTATTCACTTGCGTTATTTTAGCACTGGATAGCACCCAGATCCAGTTTTACTGGGAATCTACTGTTGGTTCAGTTGGTTCTATTTCAGCACTAGAGGGTGATCCAAACCCAGGTTTTTCCCTTCACAGCTGGTGTGTTGCTCAGAAGGAACTAATGGAGTACCTGAGAAGAGTATTCCATGCCCATTGACCTTTCCCTGGGACAGAGGTAGACCCACAGGCCTTATCCAGAGTCACTGGGCTAGTCTCATCTACTATGGGATTCTGCCAAGCTCTGGGTAGAATCCTTGTGGATAGACCATCTCCAGTGTCATTTAACTGTGTCATACACAGCTCACAGTCCCCCAAGATCAGCACGTCACTGGGGAAGGATCAAGACCCACACTGCTATGAGGTGCCTATTGCTTGGGTTTGGGGCCAAAGACCACTGCCACCAGCCACAAATAATAATGGCTGGAATAGAAACTTGAGAGACTGGAGCCATAGATCTTCTGTTGGCACCAGGGCTATTCAGAGGCCCCATCTGTAGGTAGGCCTTGTTTCCTTAGCTCCTGTGGAGGTGGGTTAGTAAATGAATAACTGTCCAACCTGGTGTGTCTGTGGGGACCTGATATCTGGAGGATTTTATTCTGTGTAATCTAGTTCTACTCCTGGAAATTAAAAAAAATTGTTTTCTAATTGCTGCTTGTTTATAAAAAATGCAATTAATTTTTGTATTTTAACATTGTGTCACTTATTGGTTATGAAATCTTGTTTTTAAAATTCTTTATGATTTTATGTGTTAACATTCTTGTCTGCTCAGAGATTTTACTTCTTTCTTTCTTTGCAAGTTATATTACTTTTATTTCATTGTCTTATTTTGTTGCATTGTCCAGGATCCCCAGTACAATGTGAATAAAATGGTGAGAGATAAAGTCAAAAGAAAAAAAAAAAGAAAAAAGAACTCATATTGATAGAACTAGCCAGCACAAACTGACAATAGAAAATGTTTAAGTGACAAAAGTGAGTTGGAGGACAAAAGCCTGTAAAGACTATGAGATGATTCAATTGTCTATTTAGCAATCTTAAGAGACATCTGAATTATATTAGAAAGAATAGAGACTGTTAAAATATAATCATATTCATATGTAAAACTGGTTTATATATATGCTGTCATGGAAGAGAACAGCACATTTGTGATGGCACTCTGAGAAAATAAAACAATCCTTTGAAATAAATATAACAATGTGCAAGACTTATATAGAAAATCTATACAAAAATATACTAATATACAATTAATACCAATAGCTCAGGAAACTGAGGCAGGAGGATCACAAATTCAAAGCCCATCTTGGCAACTCAGACAGGATCTAAACAAGTTAGTCAGATCCTGTCTCAAAATAAAAAATAAAAAGGGCAGGGGATATGGATCAGTGGTTAAGCACACCTGGGTTCAATCCCTGGTGGCTATCAGTAAATAAATAGAGCCCCACTGATTCTGTGCAGAGCCCAGGCATGTCTAGGATAGTCCTGCCAACTCACCAGGATCCCAGGCCCAGGCCCAGGTACAAGACTGCCCATGGTGCTGAGGACCACACCTGCACACCACAGCACCACATCTCCAAACAGGCCTCCCAATGCTATCATTCAGCTTGCAGGTTCAACCCCATCTCCAAAAGTGGTCACTGCCATCTTGAGACACCTCCAACACCATCTCAGGTCACCCTGGCTGCAGCCACCTCAATCTTTAGTTGCAGCAGCTTCTGTCTTGGGACACTGGCCAGTAGATAGAAGCCCAACACCAAGATACTTACAGATTTGATGCTACCTTGCCACCAACTACAGACATGACCACTTCCATCTAGAAACAACAGCCAGGACCTGGAAGAACATCACCATGATCCCTGCAGACGTGGGTACACCAGCAGTATCCCTGCTAGGTGTGCTAACAGCCACCATTTTGTTGCAGAGGCAAAAGAGAGCCTTGTACTGAGCGACCTATTTCTCTCCTTTCTCCTGTTAATGGCCAACTTCTTTTGATTCATCTTTCACTTCTCCTATGATCTTTGTACCTCCTACCCTATAAACATCACACCCTATTACCCACCCCCTATTTCTCACTTTGTCCACCATTAAAATCTGTAGACTCTTTTGCAAACCTACTGTTTATATTGCAGATAATAATTGAGCACATCATTCCTGTTTATTGTGATAAAACTATAATCATCTAAATAGAAACTATTTGGTTTATAGCTACATATCATTTGAATTGGATGCTGTTAATATTGATCACCCCCCCCCCTTAAAGGTAGACATTGGTAACCTATAGGGACACAATAAGATTATAGGGCAGAAACTGTAACATCTCAGATCCCTACACTTAGATAGAAAAAGATGAGTGAAGGGAAGGAAGTGACCCCAATAAACTAAGATGATACAGTAATAGAATCCATTGACAGCACAGTAGATGAAATGTCAGAGAAAGAGTTCAGAATACACATAATTAAAAAGATCTGCAAATCAAATAATGACTTATGAGTGCAAACACAGGCAACAATTGATCACCCAACAAAGTGATAAGAGAGTAAATACAGGTAGCAAAAGATTACTTCAAGAAAGATAGAAATTATGAAAAATAATCAGAAATTCTTGAAAGGAAGGAAACAATAAACCAAATTAAAAAAACTCAATAAAAAGCAACACCAACAGACTAGATCACTTGGAAAACAGAAGCTCAGACAATGAAGACAAGTTATAACTCTTGAAAATAAAGTTGACCACCCAGTGAAGCTGGTAAGAACAGAACATCCAAGAATTGTGGGGTAACATAAAAAAATCTAAGATTTATAGAGAAAGGTACAGACACAAACCAAAGGAATGCACAATCTTTTCAATGAAATAATATCAAAAAATTTCCAAAACATGAAAAAGGAATTGGAAAATCAAATACTAGAAGGTTACAGGACACCAGATATACAAAAGCATATTACATTGAAAATGCCTAGCATACAGAATAAGGATAAATTTTTAAATCTTCAAGAAAAATTTTCATGTTACATACAGGGGGAAACCAACTTAGATTTCAGCATATTTCTCAATCTAGACCCTCAAACCTAGGAGATCCTGGATCAACATATACCAAGCTCTGAAAGAAAATAGATGCCAACAAAGAATCTTATAACCAGAGAAATTAATCTTTAGATTTAATGTCAAAATAAAAACATTCCATGAAAAACAAAAGTTAAAAGAATTTACAGTGAGAAAGCCTGCACTACAGAACATTCTCAGCAAAATATTCCATGAGAAAGAAATAAAAAACAATAATGAAAATCAGCAAAAGGGCTGGGGATGTGGCTCAAGCGGTAATGCGCTTGCCTGGCATGCGTGGGGTGCTTGGTTCAAACCTCAGCACCACATGAAATAAAATAAAGATGTTGTGTCTGCCGAAAACCGAAAAATAAATTTAAAAAAAAATTCTCTCTCTCTCTCTCTCTCTCTCTCTCTCTCTCTCTCTCTCTCTTCTCTCTCTCTCTTTAAAAAAAAAAGAAAGAAAATCAGCAAAGGGTAGAACTACACTAAAGAAAAAAACTATCAAAGGAGAAACAAAGTCAAGTAAAAAAGCAAACTAAAATGACTAGGAATACAAACAACATTTCAATAATTACCCTGAATGTTAATGGCCTAAACTCATCAATTAAAAGACACAGACTGGCAAATTGGATTAAGAAAGAACATCCAACAATATACTACTGACAAGAGACCCATTTTATTGGAAAAGACATCCACAGACTGAAAGTAAAAGGATGGGAAAAAAAACATACCAATCACATGTACTGTGTAAAACAAGCAGGGGTTTCCATCCTCATATCAGCAAAAGTGATCTTAGATCAAAGGTAGTCATAAGGGATAAAGAAAGACATTTCATACTGCTTAAGGGAATCACACATTAATAAGACATAACAATTGTAAATATTTATGCCCCAAACAATGGAGCACCTATGTATATCAAACATACCCTTCTCAATTTCAAGGGTCAAATCGATCAAAACACAATAATACTCTGTGACTTCTACACACCTCTGTCACTACTGGATAGATCTTCCAAACAAAAACTAAATAAAGAAATTATAGAACTGAATAACACAATCAATAATTTATACTTAACAGGCCTTTATAAAATATTTTATCTATCAATGATCAAGTATACTTTTTTCTCAGTAACACATGGATACTCTCTAAAATAGACCATATGTTATGCCAGAAAGCAACTCTTAGAAAATACCAAAAAATAGAGATAGTAATCTGCATTCTATCAGACCATAATGGAAAAAAATAGAAATTAATGATAAAATAAAATAAAAAATAGAAGCTACTCCAACCTAGAGACTAACAGAAGACATCAGGGAGGAGATTAAAAAGAATTTTTAGAGGTAAATAAAAATTAAAATACAATAAACAAAAATCTCTAGGACACTATGAAGGCAGTGCTAAAGGGAAGTTCATTGCCTTGAGCTCAGTCATTAAAAGAAAAAAAGTCAACAAGTAAATGACCTGACATTACATCTCAATGCCCTAGGAAAAGAAAAAAATCAAGACCAAAAGTAGTAGAAGACAAGAAATAATTAAAATCTGGACTGAAAGCAATGAAATTGAAATAAAAGAAACAATTAAAAAATCTGACAAAACAAAGTTTGTTCATTGAAAAAATAAATAAAATTGGTAAACCCTTAGCGACTCTAACAAATAGGAGACAGAAAACTCAAATTTCTAAAATTTGTGATGAAAAAGGAAGTAGAATGACACACAACACTGACATACAGAAGATAATTAGAAACTATTTTGAAAATTTATACTCCAATAAAATAGAAAATATTGAAGACATTGACAAATTTCTAGAAAAATATGAGTGCCTAAACTGAATTGGGAGGACATACACAATTTAAACAGATCTATTTCAAGCAATGAAATAGGAGATGGCATCAAAAGCTTACCAAACACGAAAAGCCCAGGACCAGGTGGATTCTCAGCAGAGTTCAACAAGACCTACAAAGAAGAATTAATACCAATACTCCTCAAATTATTCCATGAAATAGAAAAGGAGGGAACGCTTCCAAACTCATTCTATGAGGCTAGTGTTACCCTAATCCAGACAAAGACCAATCAAAGAAAGAAACCTTCAGACCAATATCCCTGATGAACATAGATGCAAAAATTCTCACTAAAATTCTGGCAAATTACATACAAAAATATATTTAGGAGATAGTGCATCAATATCAAATGGGGTTCATCCCAGAGATGCAAGGTTGTTTCAACATATGGAAATCAATAAATGTAATTCATCACACCAATAGAAATAAAAATAAAAATCATATGATCATCTCAATAGATGCATAAAAATCGTTTGATAAAATCAACACCCTTTCATGTTCAGTACATTAGAAAAACTAGGGATAGTAGGAACATACATCAACATTATAAAAGCTATCTATGCTAAGCCTAAGGCCAACATTATTCCAAATGGAGAAAAATTGGAGGCATTCCCTCTAAGAATTGGAACAAAATAGGGATGACCTCTCCCACCACTCCTATTCAACATAGTCTTTGAAACTCTAGTCAGAGCAATTATACAGATGAAATAAATTAAAGGGATACAAACAGGAAAAGAAGAGCTCAAACAATCACTATTTGCCGATGACATGACATTATACTTAGAGGATTCAAAAGACTCCACCAGAAAACTTCTAGAATTAATAAATGAATTCAGCAAAGTAGCAGGATATAAAATCAACAGCTATAAATCAAATGCATTTCTATACATCAATGATGAACCCTCAGAGAAATTAGGAAAACTACCCCATTCACAATAGCCTCAAAAAAAATAAATGGGAAGCAATTTAATGAACGAGGTGAAAGACCTCTACAATGAAAACTACAGAACACTAAATGAAAGAAATTGAAGAGGACCTTAGAAGATGGAAAGATCTCCCATGCTCTTGGAAAGGCAAAATTAATAGTGTCAAAATGGTCATACTACCCAAAGCACTATATAGATTCAATGCAATTCCAATTAAAATCCCAATGTCATTCCTTATAGAAATAGAAAAAGCAATCAGAAAATTTATTTGGAAAAATATAAGAGACCAAGAATAGCCAAAGCAACTCTTAGCAAAAAGAATGAAGCAAGAGGCATCACAATACCAGACCCTATAGAAACAAAACCAGCATGATATTGGCACCAAAATAGACATGTAGACCAATGGTACAGAAGACAGAGAGACAAACCCACCTAAATACAGTTGTCTCATACTAGACAAAGGTGGTGAAAACATACAATGGAGAAAAGATGGCCTCTTCAACAAATGGTTCTGGGGCAACTAGAAATCCTTATGCAGCAAAATGGAATTAAACCACTATCTCCCACCATGCACAAAATTCAATTCAAAGTGGATCAAGGACCTAGAAATTAGACCACAAATCCTGCACCTAATAAAAGAAAAAAGTGTGCCCAAATCTTCATCATGTCAGATTAGGTACTGACTTCCTTAATCAGACTCCTTAAGTGCAAGAAATAAAATCAAGAATTAATAAATGGGATGAATTCAAACTAAAAAGCTTCTTCTCAGCAAAGGAAACAATCAATAAAATGAAGACAGTGTCCACAGAGTGGGAGAACATCTTCACTACATGCACATTAGATAGAGCACTAATCTCCAGGATATATAAAGAAATAAAAAAACTTAACAGCAAAAAAATAAATAAATAGCACAATCATTAAATGGGCTAAGGAACTAAATAGACACTTCCCAAAAGAAGATATACAATCGATCAACAAATATATATAAAAAATGTTCAAATCCTCTAATAATTAAAGAAATGCAAATCAAAACTAACATTTCATCTCACTCCAGTTAGAATGGCAATTATCAAGAATATAAGCAATAGTAAGTGTTGTCAAGGATGTGGAGAAAAAGGTACACTCATAAATTGCTGGTAGCACTACAAATTGGTGGAACCACTAGGGAAAGCAGTATGGAAACTCCTTAGAAAACTTGGAATGGAACCACCATTTGACCCAGCCATCCCACTCCTTAATCTATACCCAAAAGAATTAAAATCAGCATACTATAGTAACACAGTCACATCAAATGTTCAGAGTAGTTCAATTCACAATTGCTAAACTGTGGAACCAACTTAAATGCCCTTCAGCAGATGAATGATAAAGATACTTTGGTACATATATATAACAAAATATTACTCAGCATTCAGGGAGGATTAAATATTGGCATTTGCAGGTGAATGGATGTAGTTGGAGAATATCATACTAAGCAAAGTAAGCCAATTCCCCCAAACCAAAGGCTGAATGTTCTTTCTGATAAGTGGATGCTGACCCATAATGGTGGCGGAGGGAGGTTGGGGGTGGAGGCGGAGCGTGAGGAGAATGGAGAAACTTTGATTGGGCAAAGGGGAAGGTTTGGGAGTGGAGGGGTCAAGGGAGGTAGGAAAGATGTTGGAATGAGATCATTAACTTAGGTACATGTATGACTGTGTATGTGGTATACATCATGTACAACAGAGAAATGAAAAGTTGTGCTGCATCTGTGTTTAATGAATAAAAATGCATTCTGCTATCATGTATAACTAATTAGAACAAATTAAAAAATAAATATTAAAAATAAATAAATAAAACAAAATTATATTTAAGTAAATGGAAAGACATGATATTTTGCTTAGGAAGGCTACAAAAACATTCATTCATTCTAAACTATTACAGGTATGAAATATGACTAAATAACAAAAGGTAAAAGGTTATCAGGTTCCTATTTTAAAAGGCAAAAATATCTCAAATCATCCTGAGAAAAGAAGATTGGTCAAAAGCAAATAATTCTACTATAGTGATAATAAAATGTTACACAAATATTAAAACCTTTAACATTAAAATATTAAATCCACCTTATATCAGAATATACTTTAGAGTTGGAGTAATAAAAAGTGCTTGAACAGAACAGAATGGAGGCCAAAATAAATTCTAATAAATATGAGATTTAGGTTTACTAAGGATGCAAACCAGTGGGGAAAAGAGATTGAAGGACTAACTCACTGACTGGTCTCTGAACAACAGGCTCCACTGGAAACTGTGAAAACCAAATCTTTACCTCAAGCCTAGACCTGTGGTTCTGCCATAGTCAGGCAGGGCTGCCATACCAAACACCTCAGACTTGGAGGTTTGAAAAAAAAGTGCTGGAGGGATGATTTCTTCTGAGGCCTCTCTGATTTGAAGAAGGACCTCTTCCTTGAGTTTCTTTGCATGACTTTCCCTAACCTCCTACTTCTTTCCTTATAAAGACAATAGTCTCATCAGATTGGGGCCCATCCTAATGACTTCATTTTGCTTTAATTGCCTCTTTAAGAAGAGTTATAAAATACAATAAAATACAGTTATATAGTGAGGTTGTAGGTATTAAGATTTTGACAAATGAATTTAGGGAGGTCAAAATTCAATCCATAGTAGCTTTCCCAAGTTAACCAGCCAGACCAACAGCAATCTTAAAGCTCAATCCAGAAACTGTAAAGTGAGAACCAACTATCTATAGTTTAAGAAGACTGCTAGGTGATTCTGATGCATGTTAAAGTTTGAGAAACACTCCTTGAGCAATATAATTTCCAAATTGTTCAAATGTTAAAATAAGATAAGAAAAAAAATTTAAGAGTTTATACTGGTTAATTAAGTGTGCTCCAAATCCATGCCCATTCAGAACCTTGGAAATACGGAAATAAGTTGTATGCAGATGTAATTATTTAAATTAACATGAGGTTGTACTGGATTACAATGGATCCTAATCCAATGACTGGTGTTCTTCTGGAAGAAGCAAAAGAGGCACAAATAGAGAATGCCATGTTGTGTGATAGAGGAAGAAGGTGGATGACACATCTTCCAGCAAAGAACATCAAGGAGATTGTTGGCAGCCAGCAGAAGCCAGGAGGAAATGAGGAAAGCTCTTCCCTTAGCGCCTACCAAGAGAGTGAGTTCCTCCAGCACCTTGACTTCAGGCACCTACCCGCCAGAACTCTGAGAGTAAACTTCTGTTACCACAGGCATCGGTGCTTTGTTTCAGCAGTCCCAGGAAACTAATGGAATGTTCTACAGAAATTTGAATTCATTGTTTTAGAATGGGAAAGTGTTTTCTAAACAGAACATAAAACCTATAAACTAAGAATTTTTCTCACAGAGTAAAATGCAATAGCAAAAGATAAAATATAAACTAGGAAAGATATTGGTAACACATAGGACAAAAGGTCATCTTCTGCTGAGTTCAGTGGCACATGCCTGTAATCCCAGTGACTTGGGAGCCTGAGGCAGGAGGATCACATGTTCAAAGCCAATCTGGGCAATTTAGGAGGACCCTGTCTCAAAATACAAAAAGGACTAGGGATGTAGCTCAGTGGTAGAGGACTCCTGGTTCAGTTCCCAGTACCAAAAAGGAGGAGGAGGGGGATGAGGAAAAAAAGAAGTCACTTTGCTTAGTTTACAAATGGCTATAAAATTAAATAAGAAAAGATACAATAGGGAGAAAAAACAGTGATATGTGAAAAGATATTTTACAGAACTAAGAATAACATGACGCCAACAGTTTTAAAATGGTCAATGGCATTATTAAGTTGATGCAAATTAAAACAATAAGAACTTTTCCTCAATCAGATATAACTTAAAGATACATTAAGTTACAATGCTCATTGCTAGCAAGATTTACAAATATAGGCTAACTCTTATATTCTTGGTGGAAAATAAACTGTATTGTTTTTGTAATTAATAGTATCTATTTGACTTTTAAATATATGCAGTAATGCCAAATCTAAAAATTTAAACACAAAATTATTTCAATATGTACATGAAATAATATTTCTTGCTGATTTTTTTTTCAAGAAAAAAATGAAAACCTGTGAACAACCTACATGATTAGCAGTGAATATCTTTGATAAAAGATTTTTGGGAAATTTTGAGGCCCCTTTCTTTACATGTGCCCTTCTATTTGGTTTACCTATCATAAACATAACTATGAAGAGATACATATAAAACCTACATAATATCATGTCAATTTGTATTATTTGAATGGTGTGATTATGGGTTATTTTAATTTTTATAATAATTTTCTGTACTAAAGAATTTTCAATTGCAAAATGACATGACAAAAATAACTTTTTATTTAATTGCCTTACAAGGTTAAAAAAAAATATGGGCTAACTTCCTACTATTTCTCCATACTTATTAATATAATATAATATAATATAATATAATATAATATATATACCAATTTAATATTGGTAGTTGTTGTGTTGTAGTGAAAGGGATTGAGCCCAGGGCTTCATGCATATTAGGCAAGTGCTCTGTCATGACACAACTGAGAAGACACTGATCAACTTCCCTTCTTCAATTTTGTCACTATCAATCTTGAATTCACTAATCTTGAATTCACTCACCAGCATATTTCTATGTCACCCCCTCATTGAGATGAGAGGAGTTAAGTTGAAGAAATAAACCGTCTTCATCAATCTCTTTTTTAATAAGCAAGGGACAAGAACTCTACATGATAAAAAGAAATAGAATAATCACCAACCCAATAGACATTTATTATAGAATTTCAAGACACCCATTTTAAAATGCTGCGCAGTTGGTGGCCTGTGACAGTAAACAATATGGGCAATTTGGAATCGTGAATTTTCAAACAGAGGACTGTCCTTATTATCCTTCACTATAACAATGTCTATCAAGCAAGGTGGGAAAAAATGTGGGCAAGGAAGGATGTTTAGATAATTTCAGATAAATAATTTGCTTTATATCATACTTGATGGATGGTAGCTAAGAGCTCAACCTCTTGGTCAGGGGCTCTGTCTCTAAATCCCAGTGCCACTGTGGATCAATTTATCACCTGTGGCAACTCAGGGTCTGTGTTTCAGTTTTCCAATCTAAGTGAGGGACAATATAGCACTAGCTTCTTTATGGGGTTGTTGAGGAGCATTAAGTGAACTGACGAAAGTGCTCAGCATGGAGCCAGAGAGAAGGAGAGTCAGCATTTTTCTTGAAACATTGGCAATAAAAATATCAGAAATATACACAGAATCTAGGTTTCAACAATTGGGAGTTATAATAAATGAAACCAGTACCATAAACAAGTCCAAAGTATCATGTATTTTAATTGCATTGTAGCTGACTGCAGGTTTGGAGTAAAAATGACTATTTCCAAAAGAATAGACATGCACATTTACATGATGCTATAAATAAATTATAGATTCTACATATTGGACCCATTCCCACTTCCCATACCATATTTTAACTTTTGACTCAAAATAAGTAAGATGAAAACTAACAGCATGGGCTGGGGCTATAGTTCAGGGGCAGAGCACTTTGCCTAGCATGCATGAGGTACTAGGTTTGAGCCTCAGAACCACGTAAAAATAAAAAATAAAAAAATAAATTAAGCCATTCTCTCCATCTACAACTACAAAAAAAAAAAAAATGTTTAATTTTCTTTTTTTTTCTAAGCATACTTAGCAAGATAGAAATTAAACATTTCCACATAGTTCAACATGGGATTGTACTTTTCACTTATAACTAATTCATGGTTACATATTAGGTGCTCTGGGAATCGCCTGAATTTTAGTGACAAGATAAAGGATGTTTGGTTTCTACAGAGCCAGCTCCCTTGCTTGTTTGCATATTTGTTTTGTGAACCCTGGTGAGTTTGCCCTCCTAAGGGAGGTGATGTCCTGATAATCCACTAAATTTATAAAGTCATCCTGTTTTTGCAGAACTAGCAACATGCAACATAAAATATTTTTTAAAAGCTTTTCTAAAATGAATTCTACTTCAGACTTAAATAAATTATTAAAAGCTAAATAATACTTGTTTTAACCTCTTCCTCAGACACATTCTTTCAGAATGACATATGAGGTCACCTGCATGAAGCTGAGCATTACCATGTTCTCTAAGTAGAACACAACATGAGATGCTGTATGCCTGCCTGCAATACCCTACAGCGAGGGATTCAAGCTGGGATCCATGGTGTATGAACTGCTGAATCTGTATGTAACATTTTATGCTGATGTACCCCACTTTCATCAGATCTTCTCAGAGGTCCTTATCTAAAAGTGACGAAGAATCACAGAACTAGAGCACCAAACCCCTATGTATTTTAAGATTTTTCAACTAATGATACCTGGAGTGCATATTACTCAATCATTACTTAACGGATCAAGAAAGGGTCATGTAAAAAGTACGTCCTGAAGGGTACAGTTTATGTTTAGAAGAAATAGTTTGGAAATCCACTTGGGGGCCAGGAGGGCAGAGGCTAATGCAACCTGCATTTTAAATCTAGCTAAGTGTAGGACTCTCTGTTAAAATTGAAGTCTTGATTTGGCCCCGTTCATGTAGACTGGTCACTGGACAAGCATATTATAATCAAGGTTGCATATTAACTTATTTTTTGTGATTTTTGCTTTTTAATTTCATTTTACTTCTTATTTGGCTTAAATTTAAGACATTGAAAAAAACATTTTTGCAAATTTAAACTGAAACCATTCTTATTTCTATTTAGTAGAAACTAGATTGAGCTTTTAATAAGAAGGAAATAGGAATATAAGTTAACCCTGGTGTTTACAGTATCTTTGCCCTTAGAGCTGGATTTTTGTGTCTTTTACACAAAGGGAGAATTGGATTCGAAATGCCTTTTAAAGAAAAATAAATATAAAATTCTAAAGAGGCATAGAGTATACAAGTGTAAGTCATTTGGGTATTTTTGACCCAGATAATGCTCATGTTGATATTAATTGGAAAAGACTCTGGAAAAATCAAACTTTTGTCCTATAGTTGCAAAAGTACCTCATGAAGAAAATATTGTGTGTTGGATTTGAAAATTTGGGCAGCTATTAATGAATTCTTATTGTCTGTAATAAGCACTTGGAACCATCGTTCAAGTTGTTATGGAATTTGAGAGCATATTCAGAACTTTCCTCTGAGAGTCTGTTATGGAAAATAGTTAGAGGACTCCACCTAATCAGTTTTAAATTGTGAATGTTTTGACTCTATTTGGGGCATGTGAGACAAATTACACATCCAGGTCACCACACTCCTTTTGGGATGAGGCTGCCTGTTTCTATGATCATCCATGCACTCAAAAAGAAAGAAGCACATCTATTTCAATAAAAGATTTTAAGTACACAGTTTGCAGCATTGACTGTAAAATGACCAGAAAATAATGTAGATAGGCAAAGCAGCTTAAATTCCCTTCTGATTAGAGGTCATAAATGATGAACTTGCTATTTTAATCCAACCCAGGAAGGAAAATGGAAAACAGACTACATTTTCTCTTGGTTCAATGCTTAGTCTGACACATTTGTAAAGAAAAAAATTAGAAGCATTTCTCAGGATGCATGCTGTAAAACAAAGGCATGATAGAACCATGTTCTTGTGAACTGCATCCATTCTGTAGACACCATATGCATTATTTCATTTCTTAATTATGTTTGGATTACAAAGAACACACACCTGACTGGTCTTCCAAATAAACCTTTCTCCTTTTGTCTTGGTTTTAACTTGGATCTTTGCTCTTGGTATTCACTTGAGAAATATGTAAATGTTTTGTTGTCACCCATACACACATCTCTCTCTTTCTCTCTCTCTCTCTCTCTCTCTCTCTCTCTCTCTCTCTCTCTCTCTCTCTCACACACACACACACACACACACACACACACACACGCTACATGATATATTTGGATTCAAGTATACATGTGCATTGGAAAGCTATATTATAACAATGCAAAATTATTGCACCTTGTATGGGCCACCATTTGTATAACACACCGTTGAGGTAGTACATGTTCTAAATTTAAACAGTTGATTCAAAATAAAAATTATTAGCACCAATGGTAAGATGAAAGGACCGAACTTGAACTAAATGGATTCTGCCATTTCACTTGGGTTTTTATTTTTGTTTAAATTTAAAACAATGAAATAGAATACAAACTGTGAGGTGTAGTACTTTTGTTTCAGTTGTACAAATTTTGGTTCACAATAAAATATTTTACTTAAGTTCAATAGTATCTGTAAACTTGACATTATTTTATAATTCTTAATTTCTATAAAATTTTTAAGTGAATTTAAAAATTAATATAATAATTCATTTTTTCAGGATTATTACTGAAAATAGTTTTCATGATTATAGATGTGTTAATTATGCTACCAGTTGTAATCTCCATAATAATTATAAAGTTAGTATCTAGTAAACTAAATATTTGGTGACTCCTGTAATTACTCATTCAAGAAGTTACATTATATAAATTAGCAATGAGCCTAGCTATAACCCTTTGTCTTGCAGAATCTGGGTGCTTAGACATTTTTGAGACACAGAGCTCTATCAGGTTGTTGCATTCAGAGATATCAACTTATGGAAAATAAGACAGTAGGAAACCCTGGAGAATCTCCCTCCCCTGCACTGTGTTCACAAGTGCACACACATGGATGAAATGGTGGAGACAGATACTTTCTTTCCCTGAACAAGTGGTTTGGAGATGTCACTCTTGTTCCTCTTTAACAAATTTAATAATAATAATAATAATAATAACAACAACTATTATTATTATTATTATTATTTTACCTCTCTGCCCCAAACACCTTTACAAAGGACTTTGACTCCCCTCTTCAGGTCTGGGTTATCTCCATTTTCCTCTTGTCCTTCATCACATACATCATTAATATCATAAAATTATCGTAGTGGTTGATAATAAATACTAGTTTGAAAGTAAAAGCAGCTCAAGTCCCTGTTTTTAAAAGTGTGTTTGTGTGTGTACATGTGTGTATAGTTGGCTCTCCACTTCAGTGGTCTCCACATCCATGGATTCAATTAGCTGCAGATTAAAAATATTCAGCAAAAAACTATGCTGAATGTGTAATTATTCCCTTAACAATATAGTACAACAACAGTTCACGTAGCATTTAAGCCGTGTTATAACATTCACTCTAAGTATTATAAGTAATCTAGATATTATTTAAAGTGTATTGGAGGATGTGTATATGCTATATGCAAATATTACTCTATTTTAAATAAGGGTACTGAGTATCTGAAGACTTGGGGACCTCCAGAGAGTCTCAGATCCAAGACTCCAGGAATTTCAAGGAATAATTGTAATTTTTTTCAGATACTTGTACTCACATGTACCCCAAAAAGTTGCTTCTGGACAGAAGTTTATTTTGAGTTTTAAAAAAATAATGTTTTAAATTTTTTCTTTACTACAATTGGCACAAAGTTTACTCTACTTTAAAGACTATTTTGTCAGTATATACATGCTTTTCTGCTTTTCCATTTTTATTCTGCAAGTGACCATTTTTCTAGTCTACTTGCATAAAATAAAAGTTAAACTAAATGTGTTCTAATTATACTATTCATCAAGATTAAAACTTTTCTGGTGTGACAAGTCTGTGCACAGCATCCCAGGGTACTGTCATGCTGCCATATAAACTATGTGTTAAATAATGTGCGATCTTCTATTAGTAATGGGAAATATGACAGAAAGATATAATTTATTTGTTGGCATAGCTTATCTCTTTCAAAAAAAAGTCCATAGATAATTCTTTTCCTAAGTAAGTATGCAGATATTTTTCTAAAATGTGGACCACTTGGCAGAGTCATTTTTAAACTAGGCATGTCCATACCCAAGCAGAAAAACATAAGAGAATGCATAGCTTTTGGAATCTGTTAAAATGTCATTACTGCCAAGAATGTGATGTATGGCAATAATTAACTATTGTATTCACCATGGATGTTCCAGACTGAATTCTGGAATGTTACTGGAGCAAGTCTTCTAAGCATATTTGACATATTTTGGCAATTTTCTTTAGGAGCAATTCTTTATGAGGAAGAGTAGGCTACAAATAAATACCATAAAGTATTAATAAATTATTTCTTATTCTCTTGTTTTTCTCAATTTGTTTACTCTTTGCCAGTTTTAGACCAGGATATCTTTGTATTCTTTGGAAAGATAAAGCCTCACACTTCCCAAGAAGAGGGGCTGGGGGTGTAGCTCAGTGCCTAGCATACGTGACACCCTGAGTTCGATTTCCAGCACTGAAAAAAAAAAAAAAAAAGAAGGAGAGCCACAAGAAAGAAATGGATTGAGATCTATCTCCAGGGTTTGTAGTATCCTCAAATGATTTACAGCTCATGGACCAATCTGGGTGACTTCCTATATTTTTAAATAAAGTTTTCTTGCAACCCATGCATTTTTTTTAAAGAGAGAGAGAGAAAGGAGAGAGAGAGAGAGAGAGAGAGAGAGAGAGAGAGAGAGAGAGAGAGAGAGAGAGAATTTTTAAAATATTTATTTTTTTTAGTTTTTGGTGGACATAATATCTTTATTTTATTTTCATGTGGTGCTGAGGATTGAACCTGGACCCGCCCATTCGAGGGGAGCACTCTACCGCTGAGCCACAATCCCAGCCCCTAACTCAGCCATTTTTATTCATGAATTATGGTCTTTGGTTGCTTTCTCACTACAAAGGCAGAGCTGAGTAGTTGTGACAAACATGTTGCAAAGTATTTACAATTCAGCCTTTATAGGAAAAGTTTGCTATTCCTTATGTTTAAAAAGTTATTTATTGAACACCTACTTTATATTAAGCATTGTACTGAGTTCTGGAAAGACAACTGTTGAAAATTTTTACAGTTTCTTAAATCATGATGGATCTGGTAGCAGAAAATATGATAGGCAGAGCAGGGACAAAAATCAGGTATATTATTCAGAAAGACAATATAAGATCTAAAGAGGAAAGTACTCCTGACTAATGAAAATTCAATATTGAAAGAACCTATTATGTATTCTTGGGAAAATCAAAAAGGCACCAAAAATTTAACCTACTCTAATTCCTATGACTCAAAGATATTATTCTCTTCAAGAATCATGCAACCAAGAAAGTTAACAATATGTCATCAGGGAATCACATTTCAAAGTGGCATCTTCAAAAGTAGGTAAAAATCAATTTTTATGTGATTCTTTGGGCTTTTGTTCTACCTGATAATTATTTTACAAATGTCTGCTACAGGGATAATTCAAAATATCCAATTTTTGTTCCACAGTGAAAGCTGAACACAAAATTGAACATGATGTTGCTGACAAATTTGCATGTGATTTATTTTTATTTGGTTTCTTTGAGCAATGACATGGTTTATGTGAAGAATTCCAGCTTTTTCTATGATATCATGATAGCCATCTTGTAACGGGCCTGCACTAACAGCTATTAATTTTGGCTTAGATGTGTATACCGAGAGAGGAATACAAAACAGAACAAATAAGGTTCAATTAATCTATTCATACATTCTAATTATAGAAACATAAATGTGAAATAAATGTAAATGGCTTCAGTGTGTCCAAGGAGACAACATGTGTCCTACCTACCCTGCTTGGATTTTTCTCTGAACTCCCATATATTATGAAGATATGTTTGCTTCTGAACCTGGGATCATTGTTTTGGTGTTGCATAAAATTATATGGGCAGCCTTCAATACAAAGTGACCTTGACTTTGTTGAATTTAATAAAAGCTGCATGTTTTACATGTTAAATTATTTTTAATGACCCATTTAGGTATTCAACTAAAGTTTTCAGGAAAACCTAAGGAGTCAGATGTCTGGAATTTAGGAAGATTTAATTTTACTGCTAATAATAATCATTAAATAATAACATTTTGATTATAATTTTATTGTATCCTTTTCTCCAAAACTGTTGTGAGGTAGTAATATGGGAGACTAAACATTGTGACTCTCATCGTATGGAAGAGATGGAGATAGCCAGTGGCTGCAAATAGAGCAAACACATTAGCTCACATTTGGTGAGCAAGTGCACTGGAGTGAATACATGGAAATATAATCTCAGATGTAATGAAGAAATGGCATTTGTATAATGAGAGTTATTTTTAAATATTTGTAATTTAAAAAAGGCTTGTAATTGAGTTCAAAATACAATAACTGGCACTCTGTGGGTAATTAAGCATTTGTTAAATGAAAAGATATTGGCTGAAGACTAGTTTTGAGGGAGTTTATTGTATAAGTTGAACACAAGTTGACTTGTCTGTGGGTGACTGATGAGAACATAATTTTGATAAGTCAATCTTGTATGGCCTAAAGTTTTCTTTTCCTCAGGGACACAGCATTATATTTTTCTTGTATTTTCTAAATTATGTCATACTAATGATATCATAGAAAATAGTTGAGAGGGTTATTGTCCCAGTATCAAAGAGTAAAGTTACTATAATTATAAAAATGACTTCATCCTTATGGAATCTGTGGAGATGTCTCAAGCCAACTTTTTGGGTACCATACTCTTGCACTAAACTTTAAATGAAGAGTTGCCACAAGAATGTGAACTCAATTTGTATTGAGATTCAACCAACTGTAGCATTCAGCATTTTGTTTAGATTTTTGAAATCTCACATCCATTTATAAAGAACTTTTCAGGCATACATAAATGCTTAGAAAGTGTATCTAGTTTTGCACTAACTAGTGCAAAAATATTCTGAATACTGTGTGCAAGGGAAGTGATTATCAATCTGGTTTATAATATTCCAATCTAACTATTTATACAACTGATTGATATTTGGAATTTTTGCATATTTTACTATTCATATGAATGATGACAATATATTTTGTATGTCTAGTATCTATAGTAACATTTTCTCTAGTGTAGAGTTATTCATGTTAAAATCTAAGAAGCAATAGTGAAATACAAAATCAATTTAATGTATATAACCAACATTTTAGTAAAATATAGAACAAGACTAAAAATATTGAAACCATTAGAGATAATAAGAGTAATGATTGTTTTATCCTGCTTTATCTACATGAATGTATGCTTATATGCTTGGTCACAATGGAAAGTTCTTGGAAACATTTTTAAATCTGCATTTAGGTGAATTACTTAGAATATAATTTCACATGTTCAGCTTTTAGGAAATTAATATTGTTATGAATGAATCAAATGTTATAAATCAAATGATGTATGCTTGTAGTAATAGTGTATATTTTTCCTTTTCCACATCCTTAACAACAAGTACTGTTAAGAATTTAACAGAATTTAAATTTGGATATCAAGTCGCAAATAGGAAAGACAATACAATGAATCTGAGATAATTTTCCTATGTTCATATATGAATACACAAACACTGAAACTCCACATCATGTACAACCACAACCACAGAATTAAATCCTAATTAGAATAAGTTATGCTTCATGTAGTATACTATATCAAAATACTCTACTGTCATATATACCTATAAAAAACAACTTAAAATTAAATTTAATTTTAAAAGAGATTACATTGTCCTTACAGAATTAACAGAGCATTCTCTCTATTAATATTTATGGAAGAAGTGTTATTAGTTCACAAAAATCTAAAGAGATTGTCTTTGAAATTTTCAGATTCCTTATATCATTAAGGAAAATTTTTAATAACTCATGCAGACTTTCTATTTACTCTGTAGCAGGATAAGTTATATTTTTCTGTAAATGTATCAATTTCATCTAGGTTTTTATTTCTTGGTGTAAAGGCATTCATAATTTCCATTCATTATCACTGTAATTTCTATGCCATCTATATTTATGGGTTTTTCATTATTAATGTGCTTTTATTTATAAATTCTCCTTTTACTTGATAAATATTTCTGGAACTATGTCTATTTAATTGTCTTTCTAAATAACCAACTTTCACTATATGGAGTTTCTTTGTTGAATTACTGATATTTATTTCATTAATTACTTCTTATATTTTTATTGACCAATGATGAATTCCCATATCATCTTTATGGATTGGTAGCTCAACTACATTGTATATATAATGAGTACCTCAGGTCACACAGCAATCTAAAGGTGAATAGGAAGACTAGATAATAAGAAGAATGATTCTAATGAGGAGGTAGAAATCTGAAGAGGTATTTAAAACAGAACCTTGTAAAACATATAATCTACTTTTTAAAAGTTCGACTAAAATTAAATTAGTTACTAAATTTTGGTTCATGAAATGAGGAAGGGTGAGACAGAGAAAAGGTCTCTGATCTTGAATTAATATTTTGTTTTATTTGGAACTACATCTTCCATTAAGAGTACAATAAGAAATTAGGATACACTTTCTTTTGAGGAGAACTGTAAAAGTTAGGCATAACTAAAAATAATTTTTCTAATGTTTTAGAAAACTACCAGAGTTACTTGCCCAGAGCAAGGGAAGGATTCCTGTCAAAGAGCATCAACCACTCTTTCAAGGTTACTCTTCCCTTGCTTCAGAGATATCAAGAAACTAGATGGCACTTTTGAGAGTCACAGCTGTACAGGGCCAGGAGGAAAAATATTTACGACTTGTATTCTTATGCAGGAAGCATTACTAAAAATTATCTTTCAGGTTGAAATAAAAAGTATTATTCCTAGAAGTAAAATTAAACTATGATTATACTGCTACTTAAAAACAATGCAGCTCAGCTCAAGTAACTCCAGTCTTTAAATTCTCTTCAGGTAATCCTGGGATGTAAGGATGCTAGTTAACAGGCAGAAACAAAACAAACACTATTTTTGTGGAAGATAATATTTTCTTGAGCTCAAATTATCTCCACAAACAATTTTGCAAATAAAAATACCAGACATAAAAATAATCTATGAGAATATCCAAAAAAGAGAAACTGGGTACAAAGAGCAGATAATAGAAACAGATTCACAAGGGACTGAGGACATAAGAATTATAGAACAGAATTTAAAATTGCTTGTTTACTCTATACATGGATAATATTGAAAATTATTTGGCAGTAAACTTTTTTTAAAGCTATATATTTGGATAATCCAGTGTCCTAATTTAAAAATTCAATGGTTGAATTTATCACTGTATTAGACAAAGCTGAAGAAAGTATTACTATACACTGGAAAACTGGTCAGACATCAATGACTGGAATGTCCAGAATGAAGAAGGAAAAACTGAAATATTGGAAACTTCATGAGAAAATGGGAGATATAAAGAATACAGTGAGACAGATTAGAATATTTTAATGTAATTCCTGGAAATATATTAAAGAAATAAAAGTTATTTTTCAGGAGATAATGTCTGAGAAATTTCTAAACTTTTCAAAATGGTAAAATATATCACTACATATTTAAGAAGTCCCATGACCCAAAACATACAGCCACATTCTAGAATGACACTAGGAACATTTCAGAGGAGAATCTTTGAAGTATCTAAAGGAGAAAAACAAAATTGAAAAGTAGTTTTGATGGGGAAACAGACTATTTCTAAATAGAAATAATGAGAGGCAGGAGACAATGGAATGATATACCATTAAATTGTAGCAGGAGATTGTTAATCTAGAAATATTTTTATTAGAGAGAATATCCTTCAGTAATAAAGAAATAATAATTATATTTGATACCACTATCGTGTGACAGAATTCATTACCAACAGTCCTTCCTTAAGCAATATTGAGTGATGGTTTTCAATTACAATGAAAATAATTATAGATAGAATTCTGGGGTGCACAAAGAAACAAAAATATGGTTAAGTATGGGTTTTAAAACAAGTTGTTACTAAGATCATTGTAAATAAGGAAAATATTGCTTTAGAATATATAATTATTTACAGAGAAATATATTATTTGTTTTATTAAGGAGAGTGCCAACTCTTGACTAATTATCACCACACTTTTGACCTCCTCTCATTATCATGTGACTTTGGTGTGGAACTGCTCAATTTCATCTTGCAGATTTAGAAGCCAAACCTCACATATTTCTGTTCTATCCAAAGCACAAGGAATCCTTGAGCACTTAGAGTCAAGATTTCTAAACAGCCTACCATCCCATGGGCTACAAGCATTCATGAATTGAAAACTCAGAGAATCTGAAATATGAGAATGAAAAGAATTAGCATCCATCCCTACTCCAGATGCAGAGATAATAAAATGGTGACCATTTTATTTAAAGGCTAAAATGCAATTTGTTTAGAGATGATCTCTGGTCTTAGGCCCAAACCCATGTTCTCTAGGATTCAGAGTCAGCAGCTGATCTCTGAAGCTTCTTTATTGTCAATTTCCACATTCTGAATACAGGAGCCATTAGCAGGCTGAATTTGTCTATGGCACATGGGGTGATCCAGGTTTCCTTGCATCACCAATGATGCAGCTGACTTGGCTCAGGCCCCACAAGACTAATGGTAGGAGACAAGTCCCATACATGAATCACCTTCAGTCATGTTAAAGATAATAAGGATTGAGTCAGGGAGTTGTAGAAAGAAGGATGTAATTCACAGAGGAGAAAAAGAGAAAAATATGTGAATGTGATCATGCTATTTCAATACAGAGGAATTTTACTTATATGCATTAGTTAGTAACAAAAAATATGAGTTAGTGTAACATTTACATTATGGAATATTTTTTAGAGAAATAGCCTTATATTCTCTAAATATGTAATACAATAAGTTGTCAAGAAGATATGGCATATTTCTTGAAAAATTTGAGTAAATTTACATGTAAAATATAAATGGTGAACTGATCCTAAATTTTAAAAATCATTGTTTTCTCTGAATTTTCTCATACTGATAAGATACTTAGCGAACTTTTTGTATTTTAAATAAAACTATAAAATTTTATTCCTTTCATTTCCAATAGAATAAAACTTCTCAGTAATATACAAATAAATATATTTATACTGTAATTATAAAATTGTATTAGATGTTTTCCTATGCTGATATATTCTATTTTTAAGCTATAAATAACATCCTTATATATTTAGTAGCCAAATATTTTAAGTAAGTCATTTGCATTCCTTTACAAATAGAAATAAGCAAAATCCAACAGGGCTCAGATACTATTGAACATGATGTGCTATTTTTTCATTTTTAAAAATATATTTTTCAGGGTTGGGGATTTAGCTCAGTGGCAGAGTGAATGCTTCATATGTAAAAGTGCTGAGTTCATTTCTCAGCCCAGAAAAGTGAAAAATAAAAATCTATTTTTCTGTAATGGCTTGCTATTTACATTACAATACAATTCTATCTCCCATAATAATCCATATTTTCTCAATGACTCTGTAGGGAGATGATCAAACTACTTTGGAGAAAACATTTTTTTAATCCTGGCCAACCTTTCTCTGAAGCAGTGCTCACAGCTAACATTCAAGGAGGAGAAACACTGCCAAATATTTCAAAGTTCGGAGGACAGCTCAGCCCTTTCTTGGAACACCTTTATGAACACTTGATTCCATATAAGACGCACTGCTTGCAATGCCCGAGTTGGAAACAAAGAATGATTGCCCACTAACCCAACTTGAAAGAGATTTTAGTCTCATTTGCTCAGCAAGATTGTCACGGAGGTACACAGAAAGGAATCTGGGAGTATTTTATGCCTCATAGTAAGCAGACATCAAAATATTCCTCATTTATTATCCTCCTAAAATTGTTGTCATAATGCAATTATGTAAATGAGGACTTGTAATCACACTGAGTATTTGTTCCGGTTTTGAGGCAAATACTTATTAGATCAGAGCAGTTTAAAGAAAACAAGAACTCACCACCAACAGAATTCAGGGAACGTGAAAGAGCATGAGAAATTCCCATTGGAACTGTTCCCAACATGTTGCATAAATAAAGGTAGGGTTTGTTGAAGCATTCCTCCCACCCCCTCATTTTCTGAGAAAGAGGCATGCATAGTTTGAGGAATGAAGCATGGCTCAGGCAGCCATCACCACCTCTTCTATCCTTGGTCCTGGTGTGTGTGTGTGTGTGTGTGTGTGTGTGTGTGTGTGTGTGTGTGTTTCCTTTCATATTCCCCAGCTTTCTCCCACTCCTCATACCCTCCACAAAGGATTTCCAGCAGAGAGCAGCTGGTGCCCCGTATTGGCTGCTTTCCCCAGACTCAGGGGGCTTTCACAGGAAATCAATGGCTGCTTATTTTCCCCTGTACTGCAGTTTTATGTGTGGACTGACATGGCCCCAACCATACTGATCCATTCTGCAGAGCTATTTCCATTCAGATGTGCCTCTTTACAAATAGCGGAAATTAGTGGAGGGCCAGTGTCAAACTGCTTGTCACATCTTGTTTTCAATCTGTTGAAATCAGGTTTATAGTGTCCTATTCAGAAGCCTGGGCTCCTTTTGAGTTACACAATGCATTTCAGGAGTTCCATCAGGCGATTAATGCAGAACTTCACATTGCTATTAAAAAATAATCAAAATGATTAGGCTTTTGAATTTTTTGAAGGAACTTATTTGCATGGAATGTGTTGTTTTAATTGTACAATGTCATTTATTCCTGGTTATTCATCTCCCTAATGTATAAAAGTATTCCTTGTTCGTTTGTCAGTATTAGAGCTCCAAAGTGTGAATATGTTCTGGTGATTTAGTTACACTGAATGAATTACTAACCCTGTACTATGAGCATGAATACAGTCAATACCATCCACACCATGCTAGTATTCCTCAAACTTTCAAACAAAAACAATTAACATGTGTTACATGCATACCATGCACCTAGACCACCACTAAATGCTTTACAACTCATTTAATTCTCACAACAACTCATAGAGGTAGTTCCTATTATGGTCCCCATTTGATTGATGAGGTAATTGAGATTTAAAGTGATTAAGGAACTTGCTCCAAGTGTCGCAGTTTGTTAGAGACTAAGCTGAACAGTCTAAAATCCAGAGTCCACAAAGTAACCCCCACATGATATTGACTCCCTATAAAAATAGTTTGTTTTGCTTCAGGGTCATTTGTATATTTAGTGTGCAAATGTACTCTGAAAGCTCAGGAAAACCTACACTTGAGCCTGGTACTAGAACTGACTTCAGTCAATGGATAACAACGTAAAGTGAAATGTGTCTGACCAGCCTCTTAGGTGCGGCAGTTCAGAGACCACCAAAAGAAAAGAGCAGGTTTTATGACGGTGCTAAACTGTGATGGGAGAGGAAGAGCTCAGGCTCAAAACAAGAAGATAAAGAGATCTCAGCAATGTGGGGAGGCAGGTCTACTTTCAGGAACATCCCAGGTGTCACCAAGGTTGAATACTCAGAGATCAGCTTTCTTCCTGCAGTGTTTCTCTGGGAAAACATGGCCAGATAGTGCCACTGCATGCTTCCAGAAGGAATGTCACCCCCTGAATGCTTGGCAATGGTATTGAACTGGGATGCCAATTCCAGTCTTGAAGTCGGTCTTCCTATCCAATTTGAACCAATTTTCTATGTTTATAAATGAAAAAAATTAAGAAATGCTCAACAAAAAGGAATATTAGGACAAAGTATTAACTGCTTAAAAGTTCTTTTTCTTCAATTTTCTTCCATTTTTAAGGATAGAGAAAATGATATTATAGACAAATTAAAATATAATCTCCTCTCTTTCTCCACAGAGACAACCACACTTATAAGTAATGTAATAACTGGTACAGGTTTTTATGCTTTCAGTAACTCTTGGGTATCCAGAACCATTAAACATATTTTATGTGTTTTGTGAAATTTACAAATGGTAGTATGCTAAACATAAAATGCATCTTAATTATTTTCATTCTACTCTATGTTTTAGAACCTGAGCTTGACATTATAGATCCACGTTGGAACACATACTTCAGATGGTTTTTTTTTATGGGACTTCATTTAATGAACCTACTATTATTTATTGTTTTGCTTGCTTATGTATCTTTGTGTCATTTCCAGATTCTTTTGTATATTACAAATAGAACACAAGATGACTCCCTGCATGTTTCCCTCCAGGAATGTATAGGGATTTCTTTGGGTAATATACTCTGGGATGGTGATACTAGATTATGAGAAACATACATTTTTAATTTCAGTATAGTTTTGCCATATTGCTTTGCTAAATAGCTGCAGCAATTTATACAACTTCCAACAGTTATTAAGAGTCCTTATTTCCCAGTGGCCTCTTTACCATGTAGTAATTTTTTTTTCTTGCTTTGCCAATGTGATATATGAAAAAATGACCTTATTATTTTAATTTCCAGAATCACTAGTGAGGTTAAGGATATTTTATAGTGATTGTAACCATTCAAGTTTAAATTCTTTGCCCATCATTTTAAATCAGGTTACCTCATTGTTGTTGTTTAATCATTCATGGAATTCTTCACATAAATTTATTGTCATTTATCTCTATAACAAATACATTCTCTGAATCAGTTGTATGTCCTTTTTATGTTGTATGTTAATTATACAGTATACAGTAGTTTCAAATCTAAGTATAGTCTATTTTATGGAATTTTTCTTTTTCCATATGTGCTTTTTTCTATATCTCATTTAAGAAATTCTTTTTTATTGGTTTACTTATACACAATAACACGATTCATTTTTATATAATTATGAAAGCATGGAATATAATTTGTTCTAATTCAGTCCCCTGTACTTCTCTTTACCCTCATTTCCTCCCTCTCCCTGTTCTCTTCCCTCTACAGACATTCTGCTATTTATAGTTTTTTTTTTTTTTTTTTTTCTGAATTAGTGTCTTGTGGATGTACATAATTTGGAGATTCACGGTGGTATATTCATGCATGTACATAGGGAAGTTAGGTCAGATTTGTTCCACTGTCTTCCCTATACCATCCTTCCACCCTTCCTTTCCACCATTTCCTTTCTCTACTCCACTCATCTTTCTTTTTTTTTTTAATCCCCCACATTGTTTTGAATAAGCATCCACATATCAGAGAAAACATTCCACATTTGACTTTTGGGAACTGACCTTTTCCTTAGCACAGTGGTCTCACAATCCATCCATATACTGGCAAATGCCATAAAGTCAGTATTCTTTATGACTGAGTAATACTCCATTGTGTACATATACCACATTTTCTTTATCATTTTCTCTCTTGAAGGGCACCTAGGTTGGTTCCATAGCTTAGACATTGTTAATTGAGCTGTTATAAACATTGATGTGAATGCATCATTGTAGTATGCTGATTTTAAATCCTCTGGGTATATACCTGGGAGTGGGATAACTGGGTCAAATGCTGGTTCCATTTCAAGTTTTCTGAGGAATCTTCCTACTACTTTCCAGAGTGGTTGCACCAATTTGCAATCCCACCAGCAATGTATAAGTGTACCCTTTCCTCACATGCTCACCAACATTTATTTCTCCCTGTACTCTTGTTAATTGCCATTCTGACTGGAGTAAGAGAAAATCTCAGTGTACTTTTTATGTGCATTTCTCTAATTGCTAGATATGTTGAAATTATTTTAATATATTTGTTCAGCACTCATATTTCTTCTTCTGTGAAATGTCTTTCCGTTTCTTTGCCCAGTTATTGATTGGGTTATTTGTTGTTTTTTGTATGTTTGCTTGTTTTTGCTATTAAGCTTTTGGGGTTCTTTATATATCCTTGAGAGTAATGCTCTCAGTTGGCAGGGGGCAACAGTTTTTCTCTCATTCTGTAGGCTCTCTTCATGCTTTTGATTTTTTTTCTTGCTGTAAAGAGGGTTTTTTTTTAGTTTGATACCACCCCATTTATTGGTTCTTGATTTTAGTTCTTGTGCTTTAGGAGTCTTATTGAGGAAACTGGTTCCTAAGCCTACGTGATGGAATGTTGGCTCTACATTTTCTTCTAGTAGTTGTAGGGTTTCTGGCCTAGGTCTTCTATCCATTTTGAATCAAGTTTTGTGCAGGGTGAAAGATAGGGATTAAATTTCATTATACTACATATGGATTTCCATTTTTCCCTGTACCACTTGATGAAGAGGCTATCTTCTGTGTGTTTTTGGCAAGCTTGTCTAGTATGAGATAACTGTATTTATGTGGGATTGTCTCCTTCTCCTTCTCCTTCTGTACTACACCTCTATAGAAGAAATAGAGGTCCAACATTGTGATGCCTCCTGCTTTGCTCTTATAAATAAGGATTGTTTTGATGATTCTAGGTCTCTTATTTTTCCAAATAAATTTCATAGTTGCTTTCTCTAGTTCTGTGAAGAATATCTTTGCAATTTTTGTGGAAATTGCATTGAATCTGTATATCACTTTTAGTACTATGGCCATTGTGACAATATTAATTCTGCTTATCCAAGTAGATAGGAGATATTTCCATCTTCTAAGGTCTTCACTTTCTTTCTTAAGAGTTGTATACTTTTCATTGTAGAGGTCCTTATTTCTTCTGTTTGATTCTAAAGTTTTGTTTTTGTTTTTCTTTTGAGGTTCTTGTGATAATTTTCACAACTTTCTTTTCAATAAATTCACAATGGGAGTATAGGAATGTGATTGATTTATAGATATTGGTCTTACATCCTGATACTTTGCTGAAGTTATTTATGAGCTCTAAAATTCTTCTAGTGGAGTTTTTTTGAGTATTGTAAATATAGGATTGTATTGCCAGAAAAACAGGGATAATTTGAGCTCTTCTTTTCCTATTACTATTCCTTTAATTTCTTTTTCTTGCCTAATTGCTCTGATTAGAATTTCAAGGACTATGTTATAAAGAAGTGGCAAAAATCGGCATTCTTTTCTTTTTCCTCTTTTTAAAGAAAATTCTTCCGTTTTTCTCTATTCAGAATAACGTTGGTCTTGGATCTGTTATATATATCCTTTACCATTTTAGGTTAGTTCATGCTATCACTAGTTTTTCTAGTATTTTAGTCATGAGTGGATACTATAATTTGTCAGATGCTTCTCTGAATCTATTGAGATAATCGTATTCTTGTCTTTAAGTCTATTTATGTGGTGAATTAAACTTACCGATTTTTCTATGTTGAATCAACATTTCATCCCTGGGATGAAGCTCACTTGGTCATAGTGCACTATATTTTCATGTGTTTTTATGCATTTTTCTAATATTTTATTAATACTTTTTGTATCTATGTTCATCAAGGATATTGTCATGAAGTTTTCTTTTCTTGATGTGTCTTTGTCTGGTTTTGTTATCAGAGAGATAGTGACTTTGTAACATGAATTTGGCAGTGTTCCCTTCTTTTATATTTCATGGAATAATTTCAGGAAGATTAATATTAGTTCTTCTTGAAAGGTCTGGTAGAACTCAGTTGAGAATCTATCTTTTCCTGGGCTTTTCTTTTTTGGAAGCCTTTGGACAGCTGCTTCAATTTCATTACTTGAAATGGAACTGTTTAACTTTTCTATATCCTCATTTGGGTAGATCATATGTCTAAGGTATTTGTCAATATCTTCATGAATTTCTAGCTTATTGAGTTATAAATTTTGAAAATAGTTGACTGTCCCCTGGATTTCAGTAATGTTGGTGGTGATATTTCTGTTTTCCCCTCAGATTATTATTTTTTTTTCCCTCTTTCCATTTTTCTTTAGGTTAGTTTGGCTAAGGTTTTATCAATTTGGTTTATTTTTTCAAAAAACAAACTCTTTGTTTTGTTGACATTTTGTATTATTTTCGTAATCTCAATTTCATTGATTTTGGCTCTGATTTTAATTATTTCCTGTCTTTTATGGATTTTGATGTTTTTTCTTCTTTTTCTAGGGACTTGAGATATAATGTTAGATTATTTATTTACTATCTATTTTTTTAATGAATAAGCTCAATAATATAAAGTTTTCTTTTAGAATTGCCTTCATACTATTCCAGAGATTTTGATATGTTGTGTCACTATTCTTATTTACTTCTAAGAATTTATTACACTCCTGATTTCTCCTGGTATCTATTCAACATTCAAAAATGTATCATTTAATCTCCAGGTGTTAGAGTGCCTTCTCTTTTTTGTCTTATCATTGATTTCTAATTTCACTCCATTATAATCAGATAGAGTGCATAGTATCATTGATCTATCTATATCTATCTATATCTATCATCTATCTATATCTATCTATATCTATCATCTATCTATCTATCTATATGTATATATATATATATTTGGATTTGCTAAGATTGTGATCTGTTTTAGAAAATGTTCTATGTGGTAATAAAAACAAAGTGAACCCAGTCAACAATGGATAAAATATTCTATAGATATCTGTTTGGTCCAATTTATTAATTGTATTTTTCAGTTTTGTAGAATCTTTAGTCATTTTGTTTTGTTTTAATAATCTCTCCAATGATAATAGAGAGGTGTTAAAGTCACTCAGTATTAATGTATTGTGGTCTATTTGATTCTTACTAATGAGAAGGTTTTGTTTGCTGTTCATAGATGCTCTCCATTTGGGGGAGCATAAAAAGTTATGAACATATATCTCGTTGATGTCTGATTCCCTTAAGCAGTATGAAATGACCTTCTTTGTGTCTTCTAATTAATCTTGGCTTGAAGTTTACTTTATGTAATATAAGAATAGCAACTCTTACGTGTTTACTAGATTCGTGTAAATGATATGTTTTTTCCCATCCTTTCATCTTCAGTTTGTGAATGTTGTTGCCTGTGAGTTGAGTCTCTTACAGACAGAATATTGTTGGGTCTTGCTTGTTTTCTTAACCCTTTCTACCAACATATATCTTTTGATCTAAGAGTTTAGACCATTTGCATTCAATGCTATTGTTGTGATTTTTAGTACAAGCTCTCTACCTATTGATTCTTTTAAATTTTGTTTATCATAGAAGGTTTGTATTTCTTCTTCAATTCTGAAGCTTAATTTTGGTGGATATAGAATTCTTTGTTAGCATCCATTTTCTTTCAGAGATTGGTATATGTTATTCCAAATCTTCCTGGCTTTTACTGTCTGGGTTGAGAGTTGAAATAGAAATTACTTTAACATGTAATTTACTATTACATATGACCAGTCATTTTTTTCTCTTGCCACTTTTAAAATTCTATTCTTATTCTATATGTTAGACATTTTCATAATAATGTGTATTGCAGTGAGTCTATTGTAATTTTTTATATATTTTGAGTCCTACATGTCTCCTGTGTTTTATTTTCCATCTCATTATTAAGGTTTAGAAATTTTTCTGATATTACTTCATTGAAAAGATTGTACATTCCTTTAGTTTGCATCTTAGAGCCTTCATCTGTCTCAAAGAATCTTCAGTTTGGCTGTTTAACGTTATTCCAGAGTTTTTGAATATTCTGTTCATGGTCTCGTAACAACTTTTCTTTATAGTCAACTTTAAGATTATAAGTTTTGTCTTTGAGGCCAGAAAATTCTGTCTTCAAAATGGTCTAATTTATTGTTGATTCTTTCAATTGAACTTTTATTTTGGTTCATTGATTTATTTCAAGGATTTCTGCTTTTTCTTTTTCAGAGTCTTTGTCTCCTTATTAAAGTGATTTTTCACTTCCTGTGTGTTATATTTTCTTTTATCTCACAGAAGTTAAACTATGATCTTTCTAAATTTCTCCTCTAACATTTCCTCAACTGTGGTGCCAGTGAAGCTCATTGTTGAAGCACTATGCGTGGTTTGGGATGGCTTATTCACTTGCTTTTTTATATTGTTTATACCTGTACCCCTATATTGTTATGGTTTTGATTTTTTTCTTTTAAGCAAAGGGCTATTTTGTGAGCTTCTTTGTCTTAAGAGCCCTGGGTTGGTGAAAATAATGGTACTTTAAGTCAATGTGTGATCCCAATATCAGTACCACTTTAAGAGATACCACTGAGCCATAATCACTTCAGGGACAAGCCTCATTCTAGTCAACTTTATAAGAAATAAAAACTTGTTGTAGTTGTTCTCTAGAGTTCCTCAAATTCAGGTATAAGTGTATAATAAAGTTCTCAGATAGGTAACAAAAAAAAAAGTTGTTAAATTTAACCTTACTATAAATGTAAGTAAAGGAGGGAGGAAATGTAAGTAAAAGGGGAAGAAAGAAAGATTGGGCAAAAAGGGAGAGAGAAAAAGAGAGACAGAAAGAAATAATGAAGGAAGGAAAAGACATGACATAAATGGATAATTTACACCAAGGTAGAAAGGAGAAATAGATGATTCCTTAGTATTTGAAGTAGTAACAACTAATGCAAGGGATGAGTAGGGATTAAGAGAAGCAGGTATATTGGGGCTAGAGCTGGGGCTCAGTGACAGAGCACTTGCCTGGCATTTGTGAGGCACTGAGTTCAATCCTCAGCACCACATATAAGTAAACAAAAATATAGGTACATCAACAACTGATTTTTTTTTAAAAAAAAAAGCAGGTATAAACTAGAGGTGGGAAAACAATGATAGGAAGATTCATTCCAATTACTGCTTCTAACCATTAGGTGCAATATATTCAAATGGGTTGAAGGTACAATGTTGGCTGTTGGGTTAACAATTATCATTCAAGTTGAACAGTTATTGATATATCAAAGTTGACATTAGAATTGTTGATAGTAAACCATGTCAGGGTGAAGAAAATTTTTGTTGAATCTTAGTGTGGATTTCATTGGATATTTAGAAGATGCCCACCAGTCATCGGCTATGGATCTCTCTTGAGCTGAAAGGAGGCACAGGAGCCAATTCCCTAGTTGCTACAAACCTCTGACCAGCAGCTCTGGTTTGTCAGCTCAGGGGCCTGCGTCTCCCTGCTTGGAGGGTGCAGTGTTGTGAGTTGTCCTTTTCTATTGTGTGCAGTAACTCAAGATGCGGGCTCTGGAATGTTCCTCTGATTGTTCTGGGTCACCACGTATCTGCTCCCCTCTACAGGATCCTTTTTGTGGTAATGAAGATCCAGGTAGCTGGTAGTGAGTAGAGGAATTCTGGCTGTGGGCTTTCTGCAGGTGTTCTGTGATGCAGAAGTACTCCCCCTGGTCATGACCACTTTCTAAGGTACTGCTGAGGAGGGTCTCAGGTGGTGCATCTGGATTCTAGTCTCCACTGCCCCAGATTGTGAATGCAAGGCCCCACAAGTATGATGCAAAGTCCAGCAAGTACCCAAACCATGCCCTGTCACTTCCCAGTTGTCATCATAGTTCAGCCTGTGTACTAGTTAAGGCTGGGATCAGTCCCTTCCTGCTATGTAGATTGATAATTTTCTGCTGGGTTTCTATGTCCCTGGATATCTATGACCCTGTGCTATGGCCCCATAATCCTGGAGATTGTTCCTAGGCTTCCCAAGATACCTCCCCCAGTGTCACTGTCAGGGCCTGATGAATTTGCTTTCCTTTGTTCAGGGAGGAATCAGTTGAATTGCCAGCTCTGTCTGAGTGGAGTAAGCAGATGCTGCATAGAGCTTTCTGCCCTTGCTTGAGTCACCGAGGTTGAGCAGGGATAGGCCCACTTCCTGGCAAGGATCCCCACCAGTGACAGGGTTTCAGCAATTTTCTGCTAGTCGTGGTCCTTCTAGAAGTTCTTTCTGGATGGTTTCTTCAGAGGTCCCAGAAATTCTTGCTTAGGACAAAATTATATGGATTGTTTCCTATATATTGAGCAGCTTTATTGAGCATTAGTCTTACATTTTAATATAGTGATTCAAAACACATAATTCTGAAAATTTCATATAAGAAGAAAACTGAAAAGCTTTCCCAATAAACTCTATTCATTCAATCTCACAAAAGGCTCATGGAACGGGTGGATTTTGTTCTACCCTGGAATTCATACAGGAGATAAGTGAACTTTACATTGACATGTACCTCCTGAAACAACTCCTGTGTTCTCCATTTAAGTTTACTCCAGCTACAATATCCAGTCTCATTATTCCCTCATTTAGTCTATTGTCACTGTCACAAAAGACAAGCACTAAATTGTCATGTCATTATTTCGTGTGAGTTAATTATTTATTCTCTCTTCCCACTGGGGTGGGGTTTGAAGAGCAACAATAATTATAATAAAGCAGTAAATCTGGTCACAAATAATAGGAATTCTAGCACCAGTACTTCTACTGACAAGCTATTTAACCTTGGGCAAGTCAATTAACCTCTTTAAAAAAAAAAAATCACAATTGTACTTTGCCCTGACCAACTAACAAGCTTGCAGTAGCAAGAAAATAAATATCTTTAAAAATTCTAGGCCAAAACTAATCTAGTAAAAATCATTCATTTGAGGAATCAGCACCTTGAATTACTAATTCCTATACTATAGTATATTATAAATTGTGATCCCTACCTACTCATATAGGTACGTATATGATGTTAAAGATTTTCTCAATTTTTGTCCTATGAATGAAACTTATAGAATGCATAACAGTTTTCTTACCATTCTAACCATTGGTCTTAATTTTTATGTGGTCTATTTAGTCCTTCCAACTTCCTTCAATTTTTTCACTGAAACTATCAATGTTACTTCATTTTTTTCCTCTTTAGTAGCCACTTCACACACCAACCAAATGAATTTATTTGACTTTCTCATTTTAAATTACTACCAGCAAGAAAATATTAAATACTCATTTTCTCTGGCTGACTGTGAATTTTTCAATGCATATAACTTGGAAAAGTTCCATTTACCTAGATTTTTATTATCCATTCCCTTATATAAGATGCTAAAGGATATAAAAGAATGTTCAAGCTGAACAAAATGGTCTATCAAAAGAAATCACTTGATTTCTTTCATTTATGATCCTTAGGTATATCAAAAAGACAGCTTGCTAAAATGCTGTGGGATAGTCCTGACTGAAATAACAGAAAAAACTAGATGACCTTCTTATGGCATAAATGCCTTAACTCTAACTATACTAATAATTTATCATTAAAATCTATGACTCTCAAATTCATTTATCAAAGCCCATCTTTTTCTAAATAGAAGCTTTCCTTATAGGAAACCTGGGGAAGTATGACTTTTTTCTCTTCCTACAAAAGCTGAAATATTTGATGTACCACATATTTTCATTGAATTATGTGTACAGAGACCAAGGAAGTATGTGACAAAGGCCAAAGACATCAAATAATTTCTGATGACCCAACAAAGATTCTTCATGAATTTAGCAATTGATGTGCCCTGCATTGTTTTCAGGAACCATTATGGACTAAACAAGATAATTTACCACAAAGGTATATAAAGGACATCATCTCTTTGGTCTGTCCTTATAAGTAGCTTTTTATCAGTAACTATGATAATTGCCAAATGAGAGGGTTTGCAAAATGATATAAAATATTGAAGATTGTACATCATCTGAGCTGTATGAATAGAAATGTATAAGGGTACAAGAATTGAAGGGCTAGCTATAAGAGAGACCAGATATTAGAAGAAAAGATAAAAAGAATATTAAGTTATAGTAAAAATGATCTGAATGCAGAATTCCTTTTCCACTCTAATATCTAATCAAGCCTGAGTAGAAAAAAAATTATTAGACACACAAGAACTCAGGAAACCTATCACCCAAAACCCTGTCTGAAAAAAAGTATGAGAATACTTTGCAGCAAAATGAAAAAGGAATCTAAGGAGTAGGAAGATATGAAATGGATCTTAGAGTTAAAATAAAGACACTCTCAGGAATAAAAAGACAGTGATCTCAAGATGTAAGCTGTGCACCACATTGGCAACTAATAAGTTAGAACAGAAAGTCAATGGTTATCTAGAATAACACACAGTATGGTTAGGAAGCCAGGTTCTTTTGTAAACTTATGTTCATCATATTCTCTATGAGTAGGAACAAATGAATGACAAAGGAAAATGTGTCCATCACTTTGTCATTCACACACTTGATTCCATAATTAGTATTTACCTGATAGTAACAATAAAAATGTTGTTTCTTAGCTTCAAGTTTAAACTAAAACTATAGACAAAGCTTGGCAGACTAAATTGTGTGCTGTCCAATTGTTGATTATTTAAAATAATAATATGATGAATTAAGTTTGAAAAGATATTGAAAGAAAGAGGTAGAGAAAAATGCAAGGGCACATTTTCTTACCATAATAGTAGGCACAATTGTTATCAACTTGAGTAATAAGGACTTATGGTATTAGAATATTATGTTACATCATAATTATAACTAGTGGAAGTGAAAGTTTAAAAATGTATCTGGCAGACTTGGGAAGTAATTTGGAAGGGGTTTTAAGAGTATACCAAGTGTACAATATTCTAGTTCAGAGAGTCTATAAATGCCAGTGAAATTTATGGATCAAGAAATATAAGTGGGTTATTTAGAATCATGAAGGTTGGTGGCCCCACCAGAGGTATTACGACAAGTGATGATAGAACAGAAGGAAGGGCAAGAGGATTTACTTTCAATTATACCAGTTAATACTATTGTGCTTTTCACCATAGTATGCATTATTAACTATTATAATAAATATATATACAGAAAAAGGATACTTTTTTTATATTTTGATAAGCAGTTGTCTCTACAAAAGCACGGGTATTTAGTGCTATCCAATATCATTTCTGAAATAGTCTATGCTTCACTGTTCAATATCACTAGCCACATGTACCAACTGAGAATTTGAAACGTAGTTCATGGAAACTGAAGAATTAAATAGTAATTATTTTCATTATTTTAAATTTAAATACGTACATGTGTCCCATGGCTACCATATTGGTTAGTTCAGTAACAAATAGTTCTTAATCTTTTACTCTCAAAAACCCTTTGTTGCTGTTTCCCTCAAAATCCCCCATGCTTTCAAGGATTTTGCCAACCCCATTTCAGTAAAAACATATTTGTTTACTGATCATAATTATATTACATAATCCCTAACTAAATCCTTGATGAGCCAGAGCAGTATCACTTCACCAAGCCTAACCAAAACCAAAGTCACCTGATGCTTTAGAGGGGAGGGATTCATTCACAATAAGGATACAGCTTTTATTAGTCATTTTGAAATAAAAAGGTAGTTCACAGACTCTCTCCTAGAGTAACAAGAATTTCACAGGGTCCCACAATTTCTGTCATATCTTAACGTTCTAAAATCCTGTCACCGTGTTCCCTTTCAGGTTCCTGATGAAATAATGAAGGACAGAGATTTGGGGAAATACCTCTACATCCTCTTTACAGCTGTAAGTTCTTTGCTTCTCCTTGGAAGAACTTGGTTGCTCTTTGGTATCCCAGAAATTAGTGAAACCTGCTAAGGTATGGGACTTTATCCCACTTGAGGCACTACTTATTATCAAGTCCTAGAGGCTGCAACTAGCAAATGGTTCACATGCTGGAGGGAGCACAGTTGCCCCTTACCACAGCCTCACCCATGTAACCATTTCCAATATTCAGTTCCACCATGAAGGGAATAAAAATAATGCTACGCCTTCTTATCTTGCTTCTGTCATTGAGGGGGAAAAAGGGCATTCTTTGGAGCAAAGATTTGACATTGTCTCATTTATATTCTGCTTTACAGAGGCATCAAAATGTCACTGGATATAATTAATAAGAATGCAAAGTGAATAAGAGTAACACACAGGTTTTCAGTCACCCAGAAAAATTAGTTTTTCATATGCTTATTTCCCTCTTAGAAAATGAGATGCTTGGAAATCATACTTTTTTTTTTTTGTCTAGCACTTCATTCAGTGTCATCAAGTAAATTCCTAAAAATTTGTTTGAATATTTGTTGAAAAAATAAAGGAATAATCAATAGGCTTATGCTCAAAAACTTAAAAACATGATGGGAATATAATTTTACTCTCTCCTTCTTTCAGTCTCTATTAATACAAAGGTACCACTTTCCTCTTGCATCACTGGTCTGCACCCACACTTGCCCAGCATCCTACTGATTCAACCCATGCATAGCATTCTCAGTTTTCCTTTTATTTCTATTCTCATTGCCACTAACTTCATATGGTTTATCTGATCTCATGTGGATTATTTTAAGAATTTGTAACTGGTTCCTATCACCAATTTGCGTGTCTCCCAGGTTAACCTGTAAACATAGTGTTTCTGTTCAAGGTAGTGAATTCTAGTGAAAATAAAGATCATTCTTAAGAGCAAAGTGAGGACATATTATCACCATTTAATATTATCCATTATTTAGAAACAGTGAATATAAAAAAGTAGAAATACCATAAAACCAAATCATTAAATGTGAAAAGCACAAGAATTTCTTAGCACAATGATACAATGTCCTTTTTTTAGGTGATAAAACATTTGAATATTAATTTGAGATTCTTAAATTTCATGACCCTAAATTCATTGTAAGATTTTTGAGAGCAATATTCACTTTTTATGCTTGTTTTATCCACTTATTGTGCCTACTTCTTATTAGATATTTACTCTATATTGTATTCTGTATTATTCAATAGAAAAATAGCAATTCAAGGGATAAAAATGAAAGGCAAAACACTTTATTATGGCCTTTGTTTAGTTTGGAACACTAGAAATTTTGTAGCCCTATCAATGAAGTCATTGTACATCAGTGAAGATGATGTACATTTTTTTTTAAAGCATGTCTTTAAAGTTAGTCTTGAGGCTAACTTTGTTTTATGATGACTAGACCTGATGTATTCTACTTGTTGTTTATATGACTAGAGCCATGTCAACAATGAATATTGGTCCAAAATGTGTAAGGAGTCTGCAAAATTCAGAAGGGCTGATTTGTATTTAGTGCTTCCTCACAGAATATAAATAATTTTCAGTTGACTTCTAAGCCCATAAGGTCGTTTTAAAAAAGAAAAAGAAAGCAGCAGCAGAGTAGAGGGTATTGTGAAGGAGTGGAGAATATTGGACTGGTTTCCTGCTTGCTAAAGAGCTGCTAAAATACATGTTATTTCCAGAGAACTTCTGTCATACAGAAATCTGCACATAGAACCAGCTTTTAAAAATAGAGAATTAAATCAGATTCTAATTCTGACTAATCAATGTGGCTACAGCATTATTTTCAATTTAATGTTGTTCTTCATTATTTTGTTTTCACATGGTTCAAATATCAATATAGCATAAGGAAATTTTAATAAAATTATCACCTTGATTCCTGATGTCATATGCCCTCTCTCATTTCCATGGTACACAATCTCTTTCCTTAATTTCTTAAGAATTCTTCCAAACTTTCTTTATCCAAATGCATGCAAATAAACATGCATATTTTCATTATTCACCTTGCTTACAAAAATAATAGTTACATGTCACGTAATTACAGTAGTTTTCTTTTTTTTTTTAAAAAAAAAAGTGCAATTATGTGATTCCAATGATGTGTGAACATCAAATGGTACTTACAAAAACCTAGAGGGGATAACCTGTTACACATCTGGATATTATGGGACCATCACATGTGTGGTCTTTCACTGACAGAAACAATGCTATGTGTCATTGACTGTGTTGCCTAGCTGCATTCTGAAAATTTTATGTAACTTTTTTTTTTTTTTTAGAAATCTTTTTATATCATGGGCTGGAGTTGTGGCTCATTGGTAGAGTGCTTGCCTGGCATGTGTGAGGAACTGGGTTCAATTCTCAGCACCATATATAAATAAATAAGTAAACAAATTGAATAAAGGTCCATCAACAACTTATATATGTATATATAAATTAGAAAAAACAGAAATATTTTTATATCATCACATGATTAGCTTGTTTAATCTTTTTCTGACTGCACAGCATTGTTTTATAGGCATGTATATAAATTATTTAAACAGTCCTTGCCAGTGATCTTTTAGAATATTTTCAACATTTTCCTATTGCAAAAAAATAGTAAGAAGTAATAAATAATTTGGAATATATGTAGTATTGTATATATGCAGGTAGATATGTGGAATAAATTTCCAGACATCTAATAGGACAAAGGGTAAAACTTAAGGCAAAATCTTGGATTTCTACACAGCAAACATCAGTGACAGAAGACGGTGGAAACTGCCTCATCAGCCAACATTATTATACACAATGAACATATTGTTCAGGGATAACAGCATCAGACAACAAAAACCTTGAACATATATAGTACAAAATATGTAACATTGAAACACTGGTAGAATGGCCATTTGAAAACTAAATTCAATCAATGACTTAGAAATGGAAAAAAATACAATAAAAGTTATAGTGGTGAGATTTCAATATTTTGAAACCTGAGATTAATAGAAATAATAAATGTGATATTAATTTTGTTTAACCCAACCAAATATAAAGACTGATTAGGTAAAGGTTACATTAAAATTAACAAAATGAGAAGATGAAAGAAGGAAGTAGTGAGGTGGTTTGGGTTATAATGTTCTTATTTATATAGAAAGGACTCAATCAAAATTGTCTAAGAATAAGGTATAAAACTTTTAAAAAATTAAGATTATAATTTTAATGTTCCATTCACATTCTGTTTTTTGTTATTAGAATTGTCTTAGAAAAGAAAGCCTTGTGGTAAATACTTACAATTAGTAATTCCCTTGTTTCATTCATTTTTTTCCTTTATTGAAGATGAGAGTCAAATTTAAATGTAATAATTTTATTACAAATTAGATAAAATATTGGGTTATTATGCAAATTATAACTTATTATTATAAAAATTAAAACATCTTTATATCTACCTATCTTCTTATTTAAATTATGCATCCATATAAAAAAGATATTGCCTGTCATTGAGGTCTCATAAAAAATGCTTATTTATGAATGCTGACTTGGATTTTTAGTTGTTATTGTTTTATTTTCTTATACTTTTAATTTTTATATTCTTTCTTCATATACTTAAATTCTTTATACCAAGTATGATTTTAAAACAAAATAGTTCACAAATATTTTAAATAATAAAAGAGGAATATATTCACTGTAGCTTTTAAGTTAATTATCATGCTAGATATAAATCAATAGCCCAATAATTAGGAAAAGATTATGTAAAATAAAGCATTATTAGGCATATTGAATTCTAATCAAAACCTAAATAGTAATTGTAAAGCCCGTGAGCCAACAAGGAAAAATATTAATAATATGATTAAATGAAAAACACCAAAAAAATTGTAAGTTCAGTTTAAATGCAACTGTTTGATATATATCTCAACCATGATGGATAGATAGAAATAGGAGACAAATGAATTGTAATTGTTTTGAACTAAGGTAGTGATGATGCATGTGATTATTTTCTTCTTTCTCGTCTTTTGGTCTTATTGCACGTGTTTGATTGGATAGTATTTAACAATACAAATGACTTCATTTTGATTCTCAAATGTCTGAGTTAACCCACAAACATTTATGGCTTCCACAGAATTAATGCCATGAATTTATGTAGCTACTTTTGGCAGAATCATTCTGATATAAATAAATCCAAGAAGCTCTTCTGAAATAATTTAGATCAATGATTTGTTCAGAGGAATCTACTGAGACAATTCACTATCTTTATTTTTTATATAACTTATGAACATTTCATCTTAGAAAGTGATATGAATACATTAAAAATATTACCCAGCTTTCTCTCTAAGCTTAATGTGAACAATATTGGAAATTGTGAGAACATATGCTTTTGATTTGAAATAGTTTCTAATTTTGGATTTTTATTTGTAATAGCCAAGACATGAGCATGTGTTTAATTCAAATGGATCTTTCATTCAAGATATTGAAAGAGCTTAGCAAATTTTGAACAAGTTTTTTTTTTTTTTTTTTTTTGTGTGTGTGTGTGTGTGTGTGTGTGGAGGGGAGGATGTATAGCAAGAGGTTGGAAGAAGAGATAGATAAGAATTTCTATCACCTGCAGGATCCTTGCACAAGAACCCAGACTGCATAGTAGGTCATTATCTACTCAGCCTTGAACCTTGGATTTTGTTTTGTTAAAGTTGAATACAACCTATTATTTCCTACAGAACAGTGAAGGTTTTAGCTACACACTATACTTGATTTTGTTTTTGTTTTTGTTTTTTGGTCTAATCTCTTGTGTGTAGGTTCTCTTTCACAAGCAAAAACAATTCTTCCAATGGAGTCATGTGAACAATGGAAATTATTGACTTTACTCTTCTGCTGCTGGTAGATTAATACTAAAGTGTTGCTGAGACATTTATTCTGCCTTCTGAGAACCCATCAAGGAGATGTGTCAATACCTGGCATAATTTTTCTGGACTTCTAGGTGGGCAGCTTGATACCCACACAGAATAGAAGCTTACAACTTGTGAGGGTTGAGAAAAAAAGCAGAACTGCAATTGACAGCTATGTACAGACCGTTATTTACCTTTAGAGAGAAGCAAAGGAGGAAACTGGAGCCACTGGCTAAAAACTATCGACTCCCACACATCCGTGTTGGTGTCCCTTATGGGCCTTGTTATTCCCCAATCCCAGCAGAAGTGAGAAATGGAATAGCATCAGATGTTTTTCTTTCATGGATTGCCTTGAGGCGATATTCCTATAGAATTTGGCAAATCAAAAATAGCATTTTTCAACAAGCCCTTTGTGTACCACTTTCCTGCTTCACAAAGATAGCATTGATAAGTCACACCAGCACAGGAAAAGGGGGGGCGAGTGGGGAAAGGGTGTGAAACACAATACTTCATATTTAAACGAAAAGTGTGTGTCTCATTCAAATTATTGTTTTAGATCTTTAAAAAGTAAAAAGGATGAGGTGGAAGATACTAATTTTTACATCATGTTAATCTGGTTGCTATCTCCCTACACAAGAATAGAATTTCTAGAAGCAAGTTATATAGAATGAAGCACAGCGATGCAGCAGCTTGTAATGGAAGACTGTCTCACATCATGGGTGAAAGTAAAACTTATGGTGAGGTTCTAATTTTATCATTGTTTCCCAGAATACTTATTAAAATAGGAGATCCTAGCTTTTTGTTCATTCATTGCTAAGAAGTCTTCCAAACAAATAAGAGATGCTTCTGAATGGTGCAGAGTGATTCTGCAATTAATTTTAGATGTGCAAAAGAGTTTTTACCAATCTGGCTTGACTTGAGTATCCAAATACTCTAAGTAGACATAGAAAAAAGATAGTTGGAACAAAAAACTCTGTTTGACCAGAACCAAAGCAACCAGAAACCCAATTAACCAGGACACACACACACACACACGCATGCACAGACTGCATTCTACTTTCAGCCGAAAGAGAAAGACATGAAAACATAGCTAGTTTAAGTCAGAGAAACCAAATCAAACAACAGCAATAACCACAAAACACCACATCTTCATGAGTAAGACTGACAGCAAAGCATATAGTACCAATCATCTCCCTCAGAACCTGAGGATATGACTTGTACTCCAAGTTCAGTCATTAATCAGTTGGGTATGGGTACATAACTATCTTTTGACAGATGACTTTCACCTTTCAAAATGTAGCTCATGATGTCCCCTGGCCACTCCAGCAGCTTGTTTCTCTAGCCTAGATCTGACTCTGAGCACTGAGCAGGACCCAGACTGGGCAGGCTAGAGGCTTATTCTGTTGGGCCAGGATACCTAGAGGCATATTAATAGTGAAGCATCCTAGTCCCTGCACAGAACTGGCAAATTGGAACCTACAATTTTAATAACAATTTAAGGTGACTCTTGTATACAATAAAGCTTCAGAGACACTGGTCATTTGTTTAGAGAGCCTCCCACCTTCTACTGTGTCACACTCACTGTCACATTAATTTACCTGGGTGACCCAAGTAGACATTAATTTTGTGACACTCTATTCCTTTAGTGTTGACAGGCTATTAGGAGACTTTGAAAGCCACTGGACCTGGAGTAGGAGCCTCACTTTGACACTAGGGCACTCTGTCACTGACATTATTCATAACCTCACTGAACTTTCTGTCTAGAAAATGGGGTTAATGAAAACCACCTGGTATGGCTACTGTGGGAATTAAACTAAATTATTTACTAGAAAATGTAACCTAGAAGCTGACATACAGATTATGTTCAGTGACAGACAATCATATCAACATCATCATCAACTTCATAATTGTCATTATTCCATTATGACTGTCATACACTGATTGCTAAAGCCAACATCATATATAACAGGTTCTTCATCATCAAATATTTATATTTATTATGTTCATTCAGACTCTTTCTGTCGTGATTTAGAAGACCAAGTTGTAATACCATTTAAATTCATAGGGAGAAAGTATTTGACTACTATAAACCTTTTCTCTTATCTGTGGGACACCAAGGATATTTCTAAGTGAGGTGAGTATATGACAGCAGCTTCTAATGGAAACCAATTATTGGAACATCTATTTAGGAAACTATCAAATGGTTCTTTGTCAAGGATAGCACAACAAGTTTGGAAAAAGTGACATCTCAACTAGATTCATATGGAAAAAAGCTTTTGGTCATAAAGACAAAACTCTAAATTGAGAGGAAACCCCAGTGAATTAGTCACTGAGGAAAAATTCCTCTATGAGGAATGATTTCAGCTAGTAATTCTGGGATAGAAAATGACAGTAATGTCCTTGATATACAACGTGATATCATTAGCTACAGCTAGCTGATACACTGCTGATTACTTCAGTGAAATCATACACAGTAAGTTTGCCTTTAAAATAATATAAATGAAAACCAGAAATTCACATTTATAACATTCCTTCAGTACCACATGTTGATCCTGCTTTATAGAAGTTTGTTCATGAAAATTCAAAAGTAAATGAGCTGCATAAAGCAGGTGTCTTTGTCTCAGGTTTCAGGATGTGATGGAGATTACAATACTTAGCTCCAGGCACCAGTGTCCATGAATGTTCATGTTCATCAAATGTTGTTTTAAAATCAATCATGATCAATCTCCTAGCCCACCCCTCTCAGTACGTCATTGGATTGTTTAGCAGAAGGCTTTGTATTACATCTGTTATTGTCATTTGCAATCTCAACCAATTGTGAACTATGAGAAGCTCATAAATACTTCACAATCAAACTCTGACAAACACAGCATTCTCCAGGCTGGGTGGGAACAAGTATTAAGGATCAACAAATCAATCATTCAAATGCTCTGAAGTTGAGTAAACCATTCCTATCAAGTATCAGGCAAATAGTGGCTTTGGAAAAAAGCAAAGTTAAGGAGGAGATCTAGAGACAATGCACATCAATCAAAAGCTAACTTTCCTGCCCCAGACATTCTGGGTCTGAAACCCCAAACTAATCAGAACCTCAGAGGACATCATCACTAGGCAATGTGGCCATGGACTGGGGAATGAAAGTGAACAAATTATGTTGTGCATATGAATGAATATGTAACAATGAATCTCACTAATGTGCATAACTATAATGCATAAATAAAGTCTTTTATTTTTTACAAGAATCTCTGGGATTTCTTTGATGGCAAATATTTCTATTTCTTACTGTGCTCTGTGCCTTCTGAATTCTAGATATTGCAGAGCAAAGATCCCTTAATCTACAAATGTACACCAGGCCAAAATCAAGAAAAGTTCCTTCATCTTATGATGTCTTTTCTGAGTACAAATTCTGAAGACCATTTTCCCCTTTTAATTCTTCACATTACATTATAATCCAAGTTCACTGAACATAAAACATTCTTTTCCGCATTCATTCTACTGTACAAAAACTAATTATTAATGAAAAAAGTTATTATGCCAATCCCTCCTTCTTTAAGTAAGAGCCTCACACACCTGAACAATCATAATGGCCCTTTATTTCAGATGGTGCAGACATCACAAATATAACTTAATAGAAACCATTTAAGTTCAAGGGTACAGTGCTGCAGTTATAAAAGGAGACCACCCTTATAGAGGCCCCTTTTACACTCCAATAGTTTCATTGTCAAAATCATATAATAGGATAAAAGTTGAATTGAAAGGGAGGGTCAATGGGGGGAGGAGTGGGAGAGAGTAGAATAAGTGGCTAGAGCCAGGACTTTTCTGTTCCTAACAATCAAATGCTACCAAATACAAAATTATCTCATTTTCCTCCATAATAATAAAAATGTTACCAAATATAAAATTATCTCATTTTTTCCTCCAGATTCTATAATTAGCTTTTTATAGAAAGCTCCCAATGGTCTACAGATTCTTGTCCCTTGTAGGTGGTAAGGTTTAGAAAAGAATGCATAAAAGAATGGAATTCGTATGTCAAGCAGCTGTTGTCACAGCAGTTTGACAAACTGATTTCTACCTCCCCCAAGTGCCTGCTCAGCCCTTTCTTACTGCGCCTTCTTTCTCTCCCTGTAAAGCGTAGCAAGACACAGCACCCTGTGCATCTGCCCCTGAAAACCCATAACAAGCCCCACTTCTTCTGCCTTATTTTCTGTTTCTCAAGCAAATTGTTTGGAGAGCCTGCATGTGTTCTATAGAAATAAGTCTAGACTAAAAGCACTTGGAGGTGAGGAAAGGTTGAAGGGTAATTCAAAAAAGATTTCTTAAGCCAGTTTCCTTTCTCCAGAAGCAGTTGTCATAACTAGATTCTGAGGCTTCAAGTCTCTAAAATTGAGTGAAACACAAGCTTTAAACAGCACAATCAATATAAACCCCTTTTCCAGGTGTGCTAGTTTGATAATCTTGAGATTTTTCCCCCCACTGGTTTGTTGGTGTCAACATTTTCTTTGATATGTTTCCCCGACTCCTCTCTTTGCCTAATTACCATACACATCTTTTTTCCTCTTGCTAATTTCAATATAGTTTTTAATCCTTGACAGGGTGCACATAGCTTGATGTAGCACTTGGTTTCTGAAATATGCCTTAACATTATATTTGACTGGCAAAAAAGGGAAGATTTATGTCTTTTTAAAATTACTTAATTAATTTTTTATTCCAATTTATTATATAAGACAGTAGAATGCATTACAATTCACATTACACATATAGAGCACAATTATTCATATCTCTGGTTGTACACAAAGTAGAGTCACATCCTTTGTGTCTTCATACATGTAGTTAGGGTAATGATGACCATGGCATTCCACTGTCTTTTCTACTCCCCTTACCCTCCTAGCTTTCCTTCTTAGCCCTTTGTCTTTCTATTCCCTTCTTCCAAAATTTACATATGAAGAAGTAGGGGGTGATGATTACCTCTTTCTATAGTTATGTTGTATTCTATCCATGCAAATATTATAGAATATAATGGTATACGGGTGGTAGCTATGTTCCATAAAGTTCCTCAAACAGTGAGTCAGAAAAGACCAAAATATCACTTCTAAGAAAAAAACATAGTTACCTTCCTTCAAGGCTCTAATCACATTTTTTGTCGATAAATCAATCTGATTTTAATCTTTGTTACCAAAATACCTGACAAGGACAACTTAGTTTGTTGTTGGCTCATAGTTTCAGAGTTTCAGTCCATGGTCAGCTGACTCCATTCATCTGGCCCCAAGATAATGGCAGAATCTCACAGCAGAAGGACATAGTGGAGGAAAACTCATGGCAATCAGGAGGTAGAGAGAAAGAAGAGCCAGGGACAAAATATAAACCCCAAAGGCACATACGCAGTGACCTACTTTCTTCAGCTGCAACCTATCCCCTACCTGCCTACTACAGATACCACCTAGTACAATAGTCCTTTCAAATTATTACTCCATCAAATGGATTGATCCACTGATTAGAGCTCTCATGATCTAATCATTTCACTTCTGAACATTACTGCATTGTCTAGCACATGATATTTTGGGGGGACAACTCATATCCAAACCATCATACTGTTTTATGTGTGCTTTTACTTTGGCATCTTATTCTGTTTATTGTTGTTTTGCTAATATTGAATGGTCCACACCATTGTAATTCATGTCTGACCAATGCTCATCTATCATATGTATTTTTTTCTTAAGGTACATCATATCCTTCTTTAGCTTAGTGACACTAGACAGCACCTCAGTTCTATGCATAAACAACAAAGCCACCCACAAAAATGTGAAAAACAAACCACTAAATAGATCAAGAAAAGGACATTTGTTTGCAGTATGAGAGCTGAAATAAGAAGATAGTGTAAACTTGGGAATGTTGGTGTTGGGCAACTCAAATTTGTTGTCACTCTGCACATTTTGGTGAGTGATTACAAATATAGCAGGAGTATGGATTTTGGAGTTATAAATAAATCTTAGTAAGTGAATACACAAATACATACAACAGTAATAATGAGGAACAATGAAAACTTCTTTTGAACCAACAGACTACATGCCAACCTTATGCAGACATGGTGTTCCATTAGATTATGAAACAGCATTGAGTTAGATGTAAAATAATTGAATTATTACTTGTGTTTCATTTTACTACTTAAAGCTCCTCATGGAACAGTGCAAGATATTTTAGGCTATTTTTGCAAAAGAGCAGCTGCCAGTTTGTATTATAGAGATCTATTTGTTATTATTGCTACTGTTACTATTGGTTTACCCCCAAAGGGAAAAGGAAAGGTAAGAAGTGTATTTCAAAATGTAGGCTACTAGGAGTAGAAGTAAAAGTCTTGAACTCAGAAGTACTATATTAGTCCATTTTTTTTTAAATAAAAAAATTACTGAAGCTGCTAACTTTATAAAACAAAGGAGTTTTATTTTTCTCACAGTTTCAAGGTGCTAGGAGTCCAACTTTGTGTGGCCTATATAGTCCAATTTTGTTCAGTTTTTGGGGAGGACCTAGTGGCAGACAGCATCACTAGAGGAGTACAATTGGAAGATTTTGTGAGATAAAAAGTCAGACAAGGCAAAAAGCCAGATAGGACCCATGATTCCTATCCTCTTCCAAGCAAATGTCCCCAATTGACTTAATGTCCTCCCTCTAGGCCCCAACTCTTAGACAAGGTTTTACATCACCTTCTAACACTATCACATTGGGGACCCAGCTTCTGAAATGTGAGCCCGTTTGAAACAAACTCAAACCATAGCAAACAACAAAAGCTTTGGGTCCAATGATCCCTTAAGCATGTGGGAAAGTACCATAAAAGTATCTGTTGTACGAAAGGAGATCAAAGGAGTGACTCTAAATAGGTAGAAAGAAGGCATAATTGTGAGGAGCAGAAAAAAAAACAGACTAACTAAACAAGGCAAGACATTTTAAATGTATTGAAGTTGTTACATTGTGACCAGGTAATAGGGAATTTTGAGTTAGGTAAAGACATTCCATCAGAAATATCTGTGGAACTTTTATCTAGTGCCATAAACTAAGCATGATGTTCAGAGACCCTCTGCCTTGCATGCCATACATATGAAGGCGGGGGAGACTGGCGCCAAAGCAGACCAGTATAACCTCAGGAACTTGGAAGAATAAAACCAAAAGAATAATGCAGAAGAGCAATATATGAAAGTGTGTTGGAAAATTAATACATTTTAAAAATCACTGTAAGAGGTAGACAAAAATGAATCAATTGAAAATTATTCTAAGGTTTTGAGCCAGTTGATTAGGAAAATGGTCACACTTGTTGAAAGAACAAGGGAAGATTGAGAAGAACTTTGGCTCAAAGGAATCTAGTTCAATTCAACATCCACAAGAGATAATTTCCTCCTAATTTTAGTGCCAGAAAATGGACATTTTTTTTCCTCACAAAGCAATGTGCTTTAATAGCTGAATTAGACAGGTTTAGCCATACTCAGAGATTCTTTATGAAAACATTCCCTTTCAAAACTTCTATCCATCTGCATAAGCACTATTTGGACCACTGCAAGATAATTCTTCCTTTTCATCCATGTTCTGTACATGTATATGAATATTGAAGTCAGTTATCAAGTATATCTTGGCCTTCTGTTTCAAAGATAAATACACCTAGCTTCATTGATCATTGCTTTCATCAACTGGTTTCCAGGTCCAACATTCATTCTTACCTTCTCCTCTAAGGTGCCCAGGTTTAGCAGCACTGCTATATAATATCAGATGCTCAGAATTAGCATAAGTTTAAACATGTCCTACAGAGAACAGTGGGACTGGTTCAATTTCAAATCACAAAAATTTATGATACCTAAAACACAGAGATATGCATCAACAGAGGAACTAATTCCAATCCCATCTACACTCACTACACTCACGCTGGGCTTGTGCAATTAGTTTTTAAGACCTTAATCTAAGACTTCACAAAACTAAGGGTGAGAAGTTATGCTTCCAAAATGTCTGATGTTAGGCAACAAAAGAAGTAGGACACAGTAGAATTACAGAAGTAGAACAAGCAAAGCAAATGAAAAGGTGATGGAAAGAAAGAGAGTCAGAATAGCACAGGATCAAAAAATTAAGTGAAAAGAGTTTCAAAATAAAAGACAGAATTAAGGACATCAAAAGTTTAAAAGAATATTTTTAAGACATAGAGACTAAATGAAAGCTTTTATATTTGGCAATAAAATGACCTGGTCTTGAAGAAAGCAATTTCAGAAACATGATAGGGCAAGAATTAGATTGTAGGGGTTAGGAAAAATTTAGCAAAGAAACAGAACAAAGGCCAGAATTAATGCAACATGGAAATCAAAGAAAGGAGAAAAATTCAACAGTAGCTGGCAGCACCATGTGTTTTCACTTAATTCATGTCCTCCAACTTGATGTCATTTGTAATTCCCACAGGATATTCCAGTTTCCAAATCTCCAAGGCAAATGAATCAAAAATAAAAATTTTACTCAGGTAACAATATAATTATACCTGCATACAAAAGCAAAACACCATTAATTACGTTTGAATCAAGTGAGCAAGAAGACATCAATTCCTCCCCTCATTGCCTAGTGAATTCACAATAGAGTGTGGTTTCAATTAAAATAAACACCATTTCTGGAACTCTCTTACAATATTGCCAAGACACCATCATTCATTTTGGGTCAGTTGTTTTAAAAATTCTCCTTAAAATATAACTACTATCATATAATGGTATAATATCAAGGTTTGCAATTCTCAAAGACAAATTAAGGAAAAGTACTTATTTGCCTACATTGTCTCTGATTCAGTGTCAGCTTCAGTGCTTCTATATTCTGAGGAGATTTTAATATCATTTGTATAAATTGCCAGAAACCACAAAAAGCTTACATTAATATTATCAGGACTGTGTCAGTTCTCTTTAAATATAACTCTAAAATTAAACTGACCAAATCTTCCTTTATCCTATCAATTACTCGGGATACAAGATAAAAAGATTTTTCATGGTAACCTTTATGTATTTCTGTTGAGAATCAAACTGAGAAAACTGTTCAAGGAGCAATTTGGTAAAACATCAGCCAACTGTATTCATAAACAGTTGTGTTCTAACATTCCACTCCTGAGTCTACACCTGAGAAAAATGCTTGCAGTTACATAGGTACGAATGCCTGTGCTTCAGAGTCATGGTGATTGCAAGGTGCTATTATTTGCATGTTTAACATTCCCCACTGGCCCATGTATTAAAGGCTTAGTCTCTAGTTCTGTACTATTGGGAGGTGATAGAACCTTTAAGAGGTGGAGCCTAGTGGGAGTTATTCAGGTCATTGGGAATATGAATGACCTTGAGGGTGATATTGATTTGCCAGCCTCTCCTCTTCCATTCTTTTACATCTCAACCATAAGGTGAAGAGTTTTCCCTCACCAAGCATTTCTACCATGATGTACGGCCTTGTTCCAGGTCCAAAAGCATCTGGGTTGACCGACTATATGTGGAAACTCCCACACGGTGAACCAAAACAAACTTTTCCTCTTTTTCAGATGTTTATATCAGGTATTTGTTACAGGGATGGAAAGCTGATTAACAGAGAGATTTAGAGGTAACCTCAGTGTCTATCACTGGGAAATTGTGTAAATAATATGAGGAAATGTAGAATGCTATAAAGCAGTAAGAAGTGAACGCAAACATATCTGAATATCAATCTATCTTTAAAACATTGTTAAGAGAAAAGAAAAACTTAGTAATAGAATGAGATCTCTACTGTAGTAGCATTTAAGAAGACTACCCTCCCCTCACATACATACCTACATACACACATGTATATACATGCCAATCTTTATGGCTCCATAGCTGTATCTCTCAAAGCTACATAGACAGGCCAAAGGAAATGGAAGATGGAAAAAAAAAACTATGTAATAAAAACAAGTGTAATGAATTGAGAATTGTGGCTAAATGAAATGTATAAAACTGGGTAAAATTACAGAAATTTAGAAGTCACTGTGAGAGGTAAAGTGATTTGCAATATGTTAAAATAGAACTGAGAAGGAAATGAAAATATATGCCAAGCATATTTGAATTACTATTCTATAAAATATTTAAAGTCACTTTTAGGAAACATTATATATTGTATATTTAAGTTATGAATAAGCAAACACACATTTTATTCAAACAACATTCTGGCACATAGTAAAAATATTAAGTTCTTTTTATGTGTAGATTTTGTACTAGTTGCAAACTGTTGAAAACAAGGCACAGCATCCTTGCAGAATCCCAATCATAGTTCAAATATCTGAAGATGTTATGATGGTTGGCATGCACTTGTGTGCAGGAACAGCATTGCTGTGACTTCTTAATTACAAAAATTTGGGCACATCAGGTCAGGATTGGCAACCACATTCTCTTAATTTTTCAGAAAAATCTTTGACATACTTTCTTCTAGAATGATAAGAGGAAAAATTAGCTTTTCATTTCAAATAGCTGACTATGCTTGGTTATAAGTGATTGCTAGTTATGAAGATTAAAATACAGAAACCAAATATAACATGATTCATATCTTTCCATGTGTGCTAGGCTTGGAGCCATTAGTATCCACCTAGTACATACCATGAGGAGTCTTGTATTTATAAACTCACTGAATCTTCACAATATAATGTAGTGACTGGTAAAAAAAAAAAAATAGAGAAATTTTGAGAGTTATGAAGGCAGAGTAGTTTTCAATTCTAATACAGCTGAGATATGGCAAACTCACTCTCAAATCATGGTGGGAAAGAGCCCCCACCACATTGTTCTGCTCTTGTGATTGATCCTTTGAATCTGGATTCATTTCCTTTTGAATCCTTATCAGTTTCTTCCTTAATTCAATGGTCAACTCAGCCTAACCCTTTGTCACCCTCATAAGCACACTCCATTAAGATAACACTCTTAAAACAACCTACTATCTCAAATATTTTCAACAGAGAAAACACACTAGCTAGTAAAGTTTAACTTTCTGAAAGCTACTTGATGTGCTTAATAAACAGCCTTCTAAAACATAGCAACATTGCATTGCAGCCAAGATCAGGCTAACTTCAGAGTTAGATTACTAAAACACATTTCATTAGCAGGGATATATAATACGTCACCAAGATTTACACAGGATCTTTCTCAGCAATCAGGAAATTGCATTTCCTTGCTTAGAACAGTTACAACAACTGATAAGATATTTTTCTCACTGCCTCACTCATGCTTTGTTGTTCACATCCAATTAGCTGAAATCAGGTAAATCCATTTGAAATCAGTACCAAGAAGAGCTCGGCTGAGGTTGCTATCACTTTTTCTGTCAACTTTTAAGGGTTTTACGAATTAGCTCTGGACCTATCTTTGCCTTTCAATAGCTTTGGGGACGAATGTATTTTTCTTATGCTATATATTCTATCTTTCTGACACTGGTTTAGTTCTTACATGGATTAAAGAAGATTGTGCCATTACAATATCTATAATATAAGCTGACCCTGAACTGGGCAGCATGCTCTGCTTTAGTATTAGACCCATGAGCATTCTGGGAAAATGTTGTGCAGTAGACGGCAATCAAAAGAAAATGATCTTCCAGAATGAAGCCTCTGTATTAGCTTGAGTGCAAGACAATTGGTCATATGTGTATATCATCAAGCTTTTCAATAAAAGGAACAGGACAAATAGCCAATAGCAAGATAATTATGAGGGAATGGTCTGCCGCAGTCTGGCTGGGCACAATTCAGGAGCCACTTGTCAAAAGAAACAAACTTTATTTTTAAAACTACAAACGCCAAACAAAACAGCTCCTCAGGAAAAACCCTCAGAGCCCAACTGCCACCACCGGCTTCCACAAGCCTCTCCCACACACCAACCACCACCTCCCACCATCCTCCTGCTCTTGAGGCCGATTGGCTAGGTCGCGTGGGCGGAGCCAAAGAAGTCCCCCAATGAGCAGTTCCGTAGTCTGAAGGGCAGGGAAACAGCCCAATGAACATGACCGCAGAGGAGCCAATCAGCTAGATGTTGCTGGGGCCGCTGTGAGCCAATCATCAGCTGGCAGTCTGAAGGGCAGGGAAACAGCCCAATGAACATCACCACAGAGGAGCCAATCAGCTAGATGTTGCTGGGGCCACTGTGAGCCAATCATCAGCCGGCAGCTGGGAGTTTGCTGGCAGCTGGAAGTTTTCTGGGGCCACAGCCAAGCCAATCAGCTAGATGTTGCTGGGGCCACTGTGAGCCAATCATCAGCCGGCAGCTGGGAGTTTGCTGGCAGCTGGAAGTTTTCTGGGGCCCCTTTGGCTGTGGCTCTCAACATCTCCCCCTCTCTGTTTAAACAACAAGCATGTGGCTTAGGGACCGTGCCTGCCTTAGGTTGTCCAATACTACATATGGTCCTTACCCGTCTTCGGATGAGCTGACCTCAGGGCGTCAGCCTCCTGTCTTAGGTTGGTACCATTGTAATTGGATCTTACCCGTCATTGACTACCGGTCCAGTATACAGCCACACCTGTGGAGAGGTACCAGCGGGGGGGTGAGGTTCTTTGCCTCACCTCTGTTGGCCCCCAAATAGCTGAACGATCATGACAAGCAGAAGAGAGGAAGATATACCAAGCCAATTGACAGCTCTTGTTGGAAAAATTGTACCACCGATGACATCATCAGCAAAAATACTCCAACACTACCACAAGTCGCTGCACCAACAGATAGTTCACAATGCATACAAGTGAGTTCACAATGCATACATGTGACACATAGTTTAGGCAAGTTCTGTAAGCGGTTCAGTGATGGCTATTGCAGAGATTGTAGATTAGTTTTATCTTTGTCTTCACCGGCACAGGGATGAAGATAGGAATTCTGGCAATAATGGCTAAAGAAAAAATTATATAACATTCTAGAAGGTACTAAAAGAAAACAATTTTCTTAACAATTTACATTGTCTTCACTGGCACTGGGATGAAGATAGAAATTCTGGCAATAATAGCTAAAGAAAACATTGTGTAACATTCCAGAAGGCACTAAAAGAAAACAATTTTCTTAACAATTTACATTATCTTCACTGGCACTGGGATGAAGATAGGAATTTTGGCAATAATGGTTAATATTAATAATTGTGTAACATTCTAGAAGGCACTAAAAGAAAACAATTTTCTTAACAATTTAAGAAAAGTGCTGTTGATTGGACACTTATGCCCTCTGGTGATAGAATGCTATTAGTAGCAGTCTCCTGTAGAGGTGGTGCTGTTGGTTGGAGACTTTCGCTCTCTGATAGAAAGGTGTTATTAGCAGTTTCCTGTTGTACCTTTTCCCCTGATGGCTTTTTCTGCTCTAAACTTCCTTCCTCTGTCTCACTAGCTTGAAAGACCTTCTCTTGTACTTGAATCTTTTCCTCATTCTGACTAACCTGAGAGACCTCTTTTACTTGAATCAATATGTCTTCTCCTTCCTCTACCTTTGTCTGATCTGAAGGCTTTGGACTAAGCAAACCAGATACGTTCGCCCACAATGTCAATGTGCCAACTGGCAGAGTCCCTGGGTTGTTCTTTTCTATTCTTTTTAAATCTTCACCATGATGGTTCCATTGTGATATATCTAACAACTCCTCCTTAAAAAGCCATGGGCTATATTTTTGTATTGTATCAACGTATGCCCTGAGTATTCTTGATTTTACTGAGATGCCTCCTTCGTCTAACAATTTACTTAACACTCTTTCGGTTTGTTTTTTACTAATTGCTGATCCCGTATTTCTACTATAATACAACCCAACAAGATGACGCCAAACAAAACCGAGACAGAATCCAATAAAAATGGAACAACAAAATTTCATTATAGCCTTTCTATCCTCCTGACATGTGCATCCGTCCTTTCTCCCTATCTGTTCCTCAGACGCAAATAGTTTTTCCTCAAATGTGAGCGGTTTTTCTTCTGTCTCACTCATCTCCAGGGACTGAAATGTCCATCCGACCTTTCTCCCTATCTGTTCCTCAAACGCAAATAGTTTTTCCTCAAATGTGAGCGGTTTTTCTTCCCTCTCACTCATCTCCAGGGACAGGCAACTTAAAACAAAAATGAAGCAAAACAAAAGAGTAAACTTAGAATGGCTACCCATCCTCTCGCCCTGCCCTCAGGGGCGAGCAGTTTACTTACCCTCAGTCGTTCCCCGTACGGGCCACCAAATGCCGCAGTCTGGCTGGGCACAATTCAGGAGCCACTTGTCAAAAGAAACAAACTTTATTTTTAAAACTACAAACGCCAAACAAAACAGCTCCTCAGGAAAAACCCTCAGAGCCCAACTGCCACCACCGGCTTCCACAAGCCTCTCCCACACACCAACCACCACCTCCCACCATCCTCCTGCTCTTGAGGCCGATTGGCTAGGTCGCGTGGGCGGAGCCAAAGAAGTCCCCCAATGAGCAGTTCCGTAGTCTGAAGGGCAGGGAAACAGCCCAATGAACATGACCGCAGAGGAGCCAATCAGCTAGATGTTGCTGGGGCCGCTGTGAGCCAATCATCAGCTGGCAGTCTGAAGGGCAGGGAAACAGCCCAATGAACATCACCACAGAGGAGCCAATCAGCTAGATGTTGCTGGGGCCACTGTGAGCCAATCATCAGCCGGCAGCTGGGAGTTTGCTGGCAGCTGGAAGTTTTCTGGGGCCACAGCCAAGCCAATCAGCTAGATGTTGCTGGGGCCACTGTGAGCCAATCATCAGCCGGCAGCTGGGAGTTTGCTGGCAGCTGGAAGTTTTCTGGGGCCCCTTTGGCTGTGGCTCTCAACAATGGTCCTCTTGAAATCTAGAGTCAGCCTAGAGACTCTTTTGAGGATTTTATTTCATTAGTCCATTCCTTAACCTCCTCCTTAACTTGTAACTTAAGGCTATTTTTTTCCAGGATCTGGGCAGCACCTTTGAAAATCAAGATAAATATCTTCTTCACAGCTTTACAGCTAGTGTTGGATCAGAAGCTATAAAAATGCAGAAGAGACAAAATGCTGAGCTCACAGAACTTTCTTTGCCAAATTTCAGATACAAAACATTAGCCAGAAAGTAATCCATGTCAAAAACTCCTCAATAGTCCCCCTTAAAGAGAAGTAATTTCTTTCAAATGAAACTTAATGCCAAAAAACCTATCTAGGAGCATATATCAATGTGAACAAAGTAACACCTTTTAATTCTCACATTTTAAAAGGTATAAAAATTAACAACAAAACAATAATATGAAGAACCAAGGAATCTTATTCATTTAGCTTGTATATATACATATATATATATATATATATATATATATATATATATATAGTATATGATTCATCAGGAAAATCAAGCAAGAACATCTAAAACTATTTTTGTTAATGCAGTGAGTATAGAAATCATCTAGGAGCTGAATAAACATCTTAATCTAGAAGTGCTTGATTTTTTTACTAATATTTTGCTTTCTAAAAGAAAGCTAGATGATTGTAATTAGATCACAAATCTGAGTCATCTTCTGGGGAATAATTTAGGGTTTAGAATACCTGAAAATCAAACTGTTAAACATGATTTAAATCAACATAAATTCCAAGGTCTGCAATAATGCTATAAATCTTTTTTTAAATCCATTAGAATGCAAACCTGGTAACAATGGTCTTTTTTGTATTTTTGATCAATGAATTTTACCTAATGTTGTTTTTTCAAAAAAGAAAAAGTCCTAGTCCAGTGTGCAGGTGCATGCCTATAAGTTCAGTAACTTAGGAGGCTGAGGCAAGAGAATTGCAAGGTTGAGGCCAGCCTCAGCAATTTACCAAGGCCCTAAGCAATTTAGGAAGAACACTGTTTAAAAAAATAAAAAAAGAAAATTAAAAGAGCTGAGGCAGTAATTGAATGGTAAAGTGACTTTAGTTTCACTTTCCAGTACCAAGAGAAAGACTTTTATGTTTTTTTTTAGAGCTTTTTTTACAAAAAGAAATTTTCTAATCCCCCAAATATCTGCAATTAATCATACATTATATATTTGGATAATTTTGAGTTCTAAAAACAGTCTGATAACAAGCTGAAATCTCAACCAGACTGACAGAAAATAATTTTATTCAGAGCATCAATTTTCCACATATAAAGTTGGAAGGTGCAAAAGCTATATAATATATATTAATGCATTTCAGAACAAATATAAGATTTATACTTTGCTGCTATATAAAATGGTATATCATAGAACATGTCATCTTCTCTTGTAAAATTATATTTCTTAATTAATAAAAAAAGGCCTGAGGTTATATGTACCAAAGTGTTCATTTTAATCACCTCTGGAAAATTAAAGAGCAACAGTAAAGAGAGATGTAATTTTACTTTATATTTTTTACAAACTGCCCTGTGTCACTACACACGGACACACACACACTCACACACACAATAAAGTCTATTTTATAAGATTGCTTTGAGGATTATATAATGTTGATAAGTTTTAAACTTGCACAACAGTAAGCAATAATTATTATTTTAAATAACAAAAGTACATAATTTTCCTTGATTCATTTTTTAAAGGTTACTGTACATCTTGTTAAAAACACCCTTTATTAATACCTTTAGAAAAATTATTTTAAAAGCACTTTAACCAAGAGTCACACTTCAAATTTTATCAACAAGTAGGAACATATAACTTAATGGTAATTTAAGTTATGTGTTCCTACTTGTTGATAAAATTTTAAAGCACCTGACCTCCCCGGAATATTCTGGAAGGCTGTGTTTTGATTCACATGGCAGAGACTTCCAGTTGCCCCTACCATCTTTGTCCTCTTTTTCCTTCATTAATAGAATCCAAACATTATGGCAACCATATGATTATTCTAATAACATCTATATGGTCCAACCTCCTTTAAAGCTAGGTGTCCCCTGTGACCAGACTCTGGATACAGGGTGGAGGTGGCAGCAGTGAGGAAGCAACAGGTACAATGTCTGGGTGGGGTCCATACAGGAAAACTAGGCATTCCTTAGGTGGGAAGGCTGCTCTCTGGATAGCCACACCACTGCTACACTTCCATCCCAGGACAGCGGTCCATTGCACCTATATCCTGTTTCCTCCACCTTTCTATTCTTTTCTTTCTATGCCCTTTGATATTTGTGTCATTTTATAAATAAAAGAGTAAGAGTAGCAAGGAAAGAGTATGTATATGTGATATAGTGGCCTGACTATAAAATGGTCTATCAAATGCTTTTTTGTATTTTAAGCATTATCCTTTTAAACAAATTTCTTCAGATAATCAGACTTCAATTTTTAAGGAAATCTAACAAGAATCTTCTTAAGACTCTTTAATAGGGAAGAGTTTGAACACTTATATTTCATACATTGCATTTGGGGGCTTCTATCATACCAACTTGTGCAAGAGGCTTTCAGAGCACAAAGAATGGACAGCAGGCTCAAACTGGAGCTTCACAGAGCTCATTCTAAACAAGGTGATTAGGGTTCATCTTATGCCCAGAGACAACCTGTCAAAAAAAAAATCATGCTAAATTAAAGGACCTAGAAGTAATACAGAAAGCTGTTAGAGTGACAAAAAGATGTAATAGCATCTTTAAACATGTCTGGACCATACAGGGCCTTGTATGTCTTATTGAAGATCAGTGTTCTAAAATTTAGAACACTGTGGATTCCCAGTGTGAACCTGGTATCCATTCCTTATACTCTGAATGCACCTTGTGCATGCTGATATGATAGAATCATATAACAATGTATGTGATGCAAATTTTCAAACACTTCTCCATTAAAAGAGTCTTAATGAATAGATTACATATGCTTTTTATACTACAAATGTCTTCAACATAGATGGTACATGGTAAGTATTAAATAGAAATTGGTTAAATTGATGAATGAATAAGTAAATACATCAACAAAGACTAAGATCTTTGCTGTCAGTCATGACTCAATCTACTACTGAGTATCTTTTTCAACCTTGACCATTCTTTTTACTAACATCTTCAGGGAAAGCTGCCTGTTGATAGTCCTCTCATCCTATAATATACCCTAACGGACATTACATACACACACACACACACACACACACACACACACACACACAAACACAGAAAAAGAGAGAGAGAGGGAGAGATATACACACACAATGAAACACATGTACATAATAAGAATAAAGTCAAATTTGAACATCCTGCCTGCCTAGGGCTTTCCTTTTTTTAATTGGCACCACAGAATTCTCATCACAATAATAGTTGCAAGTGTGCCAGTTACTCTACCAATAAAACTTGCCTGTCCTACTTTCCATCTTTATAGCTAATCTTTAGTCATTCCAAGATAAGAAAATGTGTGATTATTCCATACCAATAAGAACAAAATGATTGCTCAAATAGACACTGCCCACAAACAGTAGCTGAGATCATCTCCCCATTCTGGTCCCTGTCTAACTTAGAAAGTGGGGACAGAGAAGAAGACCCAATTAAACATTTTTTTATAGATGGTATCTAGGTACAGTATTACTCTAACTACAGTAGATATAAAGGCCAGTTACATTAAATGTCTGTAGTTACAAGATAAAAATTAGAGAAACCAGTTTGCCAATGACAATGAAAAACTTTATGCTGATAATTGAATTACAGAGGAATTCTAAGTTTCATTACAGCAATAGAATATGAACTGGAAATGCTCACTTTTACCATAACTCAGATGCCAAAATGTATTCATACCAGTGGTCTCTTCAAAATTACTTTGAATAGACTCCAAAACTACCTATTAATCTAGAAAAAAAATGAAACATTAAAAAATGACAAAAATTCTTTAAGAATCCCAGCTGTCTCTTTTCTGCCTAGAGTGCTTTCACAAGGAGCTAATTTGACCTTACTAAAAATATATAATAAATAATTGAAGCTAGAAATAAACTGCTTTCTTCTGATAACTATTTATTTCAAAGGAGTTTATGTGGCCAGTTCAAGTTGTTGCTTCTACATTCCAATAAGTCTTTAAAGGACAAACAAGCCATATAGTTACCCCACCCCTTGATGAATGAGGTTGAAAACTGATTTCACAGGCCCCAATTAATGTGATACTTATATTTCTATAAATCAAAACTGTCACCACTATAAGAAGTAGTAGTGTCAGTCTGTCAATCAGCTTCCTTTGCCTGAGTATAAACTACACATACATTATCTTCTTAGGCTAATGCACCTGTATCTTCTTCTTTGCAGACTATTTTTAACACATTTCTAGTTACTAAAACAATGTCTTATAATATGGAGATCTTTTAAGTGCTAGAATAAGATCATGAGTCATAGAGATATGGATTACCTGAACTGACATAAATAATTATAATCTTATTTAAACAGAAGATATATTTTTTTACATGGAACAATCAGACATTTTTGAAAGAGACTGGGAAGATAAGTGAGCCAGGGGAATCATCACTATTGTAAACTCAGTGACCATTAATTAGACTTACTTCCTTAGGACTTTTTCTTTAGTGTCCACATCATATTTGCATACCTATTATGTTTAAATACTTCATTGTTAACGACAGTGAACTAATGAAACAATCATATGCTGTGTATTTAGAAAATTCTGTATGGAGTAGTTGTTGAAGGGAATTGAAGTTTCATAAACAAGTAATTAAACAAGCCACAAAACAAAGGAACAGAATGGTGTTTTCTATGTGATTAAAAGTTTTACTTCTAAAAAATCAAATGAAAATTGAGCTTAGTCAAACCATTTCTTGTTCCATAACATTTTTATGGGCATTGCTGAAGTTGACCTTTAAAATCATGTTACTATTAAGATCAAATATGGCACTCTACTGAAATTGATGGTCATCGTTTTAATACTATATAAAATGCAATATGGAATCTACCTAAATTTGCCCTTTATCAAAAGTAATACTCTGGTGGGGGTATAGCTCAGTGATAGAGTGTGTGCTTAGCATGAGCAAGGTCTTAGATTCAGTTCCTAGCACTAAAACCAAACAACAACAACATCAAAACAAAAAAAGACAAAAATAAAAAATAAAAAAGCAATACCCATTGGAATATTAATCGGATCTGTAGGCAAGGTATCCATTCACAGATTATTATTAAGCATAATTTTTTAAAAACAGTTTTGTAGTTGTAGATGGCCAGAATGCCTTTATTTGTTCATTTTTAAGTGGTACTAAGTATTGAACCCAGTGCCTCATCTGTGCTAGGCAAGCACTAGGCCACTGAGCCACAGCCCCAGACCAGTAAGCATAATTTGAAGAAATGAATGAGTTGCAGCTATCTGAAATGTTGGACACAGTTATTATCTCTTCTAGCTTTCTCTGGAAAGATCAATTTTATGACCATTAACATATCAAGAGCATCTGTATGAGAAAATATAGAAAGAGTGATTTATTATTTTATTAGTTATTAAGTTTGAATAGTATGTCTGATTTTTTATTTTCTTTTGGCTAATGTGAGATTTGGCACCTGCATTTTAAAATCAAAAGAGCATGCCTCTGAACTCTGAAATGTGGCTCAAAACACCACTGAAAATGAGATGCAAAGGGGTGTGTGAGTTTACCAAGGAGTTCTAACAGACCTAATACTCTCTCTTAATTACAAACCTCCTACTTTTTGATAATTTTTAGTAGTTTGTACCAATTGCCTGAAACGCACTACTAAATACTAATTGTAGCCTTATTGATTCTTTTTACACACAGAGTACAGGGATTACATGTATGTACTTGATTTTCTGTGAAGAGAAAAATTTATCAATTATAATTACAGTCAGAACTCAAAATATTTAATAAATGACTGTGGGTAGGCAATATGTCCACATAAAAACATTACATCAAACAGAAACATCAGATCAGGAGTATGATCCTTGTTTGATGTTGAACTTGAGTAACTCAATTTTTAAATCTTTGAGCATTATCTATAAATAAATAATATCACTTCCTGTTAGCTTTCAGAATAGACCTAGAAATATAATTATATCTATTCAGTACCATCACCTTTTAGAGTTGACATTGGAGAATAAATTGGAGTAGTTATGTATCAATTATTGGTGGGTAAATCATTACCACAAATAGAACATAAAACATTCCTGAAGTATGATATGTAAAACTATTAGAATAAATTCTAATTTGAAATGTAACAATACTTGATAGTCACAATAGATTTGTGAAGTCCTTTAAGAATCTGAAAGAGAATTGTACACCTGGAATTTTTAACACTTGTGTGGGAGATCTCAAAGCATGGAGTTCCCCTTGCGAACTTGACACTGGTTTCTCCTTTCCAAAGACTGCCTATGGCATCACAGGGCTCATAAGTAAACTGAAGCCCACTCAGTGACCTAGAACCAAATTAACACACAGAATTTCCAGGAGAACTACGAATAGAATCTCATGCACTTTTTAAGTTTTTATTTGCTTTAGGTAAGATTTCTACATTTTATTGTGGTAAATTATAAGGAGATCATTTGGTTTAATGAGTTTAAACAAATACATACAATTAAGTAGCCCAAATTCTTATGAAAATATACATTACTATCACTCCAAAACATTCATTTATGCTTCTTCCAAAAAATCTCTACCTTGTTCTCCAAATCCTCACCAGAGGTAACCGTAGTCCTGATGCTTTTTTCATCCACACTGGCTTTGCCTATAACATCATTTCATATAAATGGAAACAGATTAATTATATCCTCTTGTATGGAGGACCTTGTCTCAGTATAATATTTTTGAGATTCAGCCATTGTTTTCATTGTATCAGTAATCTACTCTTCCAGCCCAGCCCTGTTTATACCTTCTCCAGGGCTGGACCCCTGAATTTTTTATATATTGGATCTGTTAGGAATAAAACTTCTATGAATATTCTTATAGAAATTAACACCAAAAATAAATAAATAACCCATTTAATAAATGAGCAAAGGGACTGAACAAATCACAGAAGAAATATGAATAATCAAAAAAAATATGAGAAAATGTTCATCATCTCTAGCAATTACAGAAATGTAAATTTAAATCACGTTGAGGCCAGGCATGGTGGATGGCGCCTGCCTGTAATCCCAGCATCTTGAGAGACTAAGGCAGGAGGATCACAAGTTCAAAGCCAGCCTCAGCAAAAGTGAGGTGCTAAGTAACTCGGTGAGACTCTGTCTCTAAATAAAATACAAAATAGGGCAGGGAATGGGGCTCAGTGAGCGAGTGCCCCTGAGTTCAATCCCTGGTACTCCCTCCCCCCCACCAAAAAAAACTACATTGAGATTCCATTTCACTCAAGTCAGAATGACAATTATCAAGAATACAAGTAACAATAAATGTTGATGAAAGTGGGAAAAAAGTTTCACTCCTACATGGATGCTGGGACTACAGGTTGGTGCAACCACTCTGAAAAGCAGTATGGAGAGTCCTTAGAAAACTTGGAATGTAACCACCATTTGATTCATTATCCCCCTCCTTAGCTTGTACCCAAAGGACTTAAAATCAGCTTATTACAGCGACACAACCACATCAATAAAACATTCCTATTTTATTACACTAAAACACATCGATGTTTATAGCAGGTCAACTCACAATAACAAAGTTATGAAACTAAACTAGGTATCCTCCAATAGATGAATGGATAAAAAAGTGTGAAATATATACACAGTGGAATAGTACTCAGCCTTAAAGAAGAAAGAAATTATGTCATTTGCATGTAAGTGGATAGAACTGGAGACCATCATACTCAGTGAAATAAGCCAATCCCCTGAAAAAGAGTTTGAATGTTTTCTCTGATATGTGGATGCTATCCCATAAAAAATGAGGATAGGGAGGGGAAGTAGAGAAGTTCACAAAGGGGAATGATGGAGAGGGAGGAGGGATGGGTATAGCAAAAACAGTCCAATGAATCAGACACAACTTTCCTATACTCATATATGAATATATGACCAGTGTAACTCCACATCATGTTCAATGACAAAATGGGATCAAAATTCTAATGGGTTTTACCCATGTATGTATAATATGTCAAAATATATCCTACTATCATGCATATCTAAAAAATTTTTTAAATTAAGGAAATTTGTTTTGTTTTTATATGCTTTTTCTCTTGGAAAAAATAATTGAGAGTAGAAATATTAGGGAATAAATTTTATATATATATATATATATATATAAATATATATATAAAAATATATATAAATATATATAAATATATATATATATATATATGTTTTCTTAGGCTACAGTTCAATCACTTTACAAAGCACTTACATCATTTTATAGTCACATCAATAATATATGAGATTCTACTTTGTTCACATTTTCTTCAATATTTGGTGAGGTTTGTCTCTTTAACTATTTTGGTGGATATATAAAAATATCTCATGAAACCAAATGCTGAATGATTACTCTGATATGAGGTTGCTGACTCCTAATGCGGATGGGGGTAGAAAGCATGGGAGGAATGGAGGATCTTTAGATAGGGCAAAGGGGAGGGAGGAGAGAAGGATAACAGGGGTTAGGAAAGACAGTGGAATGAGCTGTACATCATTACACTAAGTACATATATGATGACATGAATGGTGTGATTCTACTTTGTGTACAACCAGATATATGAAAAATTAGGCTCTATATGTATACTATAAGTTGAAATGCATTCTGCTGTCATGTATAACAAAATAGAATAAATAAATATATTTTTAAAATAACTTATCATGGTTTTAATTTGCATTTGCCTCAAAATTCATCTAGACTCACATGCTTATTGGCCCTCTGTACCCATTTTTTGGTAAACTATTTGTTCAACACTTTTGCCCAATCTGTATGGGGTTGTTTATTCTTTTGTTGCTGAATTTTAGACACTTTTAATATAACCTAAATAACATTTATTTTCAGCACAGTAGGTTTTGCAAATCTTTTCTTTTAGTTTCTAGGTTTTCAGTTCATTTTCTAAATTATCTTGATGATCAGAAGCTTAAATTTTCAATGGATTTTATCAAAATTTCCCCTTATGGTTATTATTTCCTTCTTCTAAAAAAACTGCTAACTTCACAAAATCTATGAAGATATTTCCCTATTCTAGTTTTATAGTTTTCACTTTTTTATGTAGGACTATAATTTATCTCCAATTTACCATTTTTATAGTGAAAGGCAGAGGTTGGGGTTCATTTATTTCTGTATTTATATCCACTTGACCCAGCACCATTTGTTGAAGAATTTTCTTTCTATATCAGATTTCTTTGTGGTGTTCATGTAAAGTCACAGCAATGTGACTCCATTTCTGAGCTCTGTATTCTATTCATCTCTGTGAGCTTCTGATATGAGTGCCACCATGTTTTGATAACTAACTTTAAGATAAGTTTCAAATTAAGGTTGTGTCAATCTTTCAGCTTTACTCTTCTTCAAGATTGCCTTACATATTCTATCTAGATCATGATATTTTCATATATATTTTAGAATCAACTTTTCTTTTTTTAATAGTTGTAGATGGACATCATGCCTTTATTTATTTTTTTTAATGTGGTACTGAGGATGGAACCAAGTGCCTCACACATTCTAGGCAAATGTTCTGCCACTGAGCTACAGCCCCAGCCCTAGAATCAACTATTCAATTACAAAAAAAAAAAAAAAAAAAAAAACCTGGTTGGAATATTTTGAAATTTTGTCAAAATTTTCAGATCAATTTTGAAAATGTCACAATCATTGCATCAATAGCTTCACTTAACTTTAGAAACTTTAGCCGTTCAAAATGCCATTAGAACAAAATCCTGGCTAGCATCAAGCTGTAAACCCACTTTGATCCAATCTGGATTACAACTTGATCTCTTTCCCACCTTTCATATCTCTCTTACTTACTACTTTTTTACTAAGTGGAATTAGGAAAGAGATCAAGCTTTTAAAAAAATACCAAGTCTAGTTTTGACACTGCTTATTGTTGAGGTTTCCAGATAATATTTTGAAATAACCAGTGACAGGCTATGTTCTTCCCCAACAATGTTCTTCCATGTCTCTTGATTGTATTTTCTGAGAAAAGAGAAAAGATCAACTTTTAACATTTTTGACTATTTTATTTTTAGTTTAATTCACAAAATTACACTTTCTCCATCTGAGATCTTGTTATTTTTCTTTCCTATATGATCTTTGATGAGAATTAGCAGTTAATAATACTGAAGATGTAATTGACTAAACATTCACTTTCACTTACAGAAATAAATGGTTCATTCTCATTTTTTAATTTTTATTAGAGCTTTATAGTTATACACAGTAGTTGTGTTCATCCTGAAAAACTCATGTGCATGAAAATTTATTTCAGTTCATGATCCCCCATTTAATTTAAATAAAAACCTTACTATATGATCTGCCCCATACCTTTGAACAAAAACTCATATTTAAGCTTCACTTAAAATTATGAATGCTGAAGACACAAAATATTTTGCAAGTGAACTTCCTTAGAACAATCTTATTTACTTATTGAGGGTGGAAAAGGATTGAACCCAGGGATGCTTAACCACTGAGCCACATCCTCAGCTTTTTAAAAATATTTTATTTAGAGACTGGGTCTCACTGAGTTGCTAAGTGCCTCACTAAGTTGCTGAGGCTGGCTTTAAACTCAGAATCCTCCTGTCTCAGCTTACTGAGCCATTGGGATTACAGGCTTATGCTACCATGCCTGGCAATATTGTTTCTTTTTATTCAGTTATTCCTTAGAAAGTGATCACTGAAAAAAGAGCAAAAATTTGAATATATTAATTTAAAGATTCAGAAACATCTGAAGCTAAATGCAAGGTCAATATTACTTGGTAGAAAGGGAAAAGAAATTCAGCTGCTGCTACCATATCTAGTGATGAGGTAATACGAGGATTTTCAGAAGGTACTTTCCATTCTCCTTCAGTCATTTTTTTTAAATGATTCCTCACTATTTAAAAAAAAAATCAAGTTACAAAAGACCAATCTCACACATATAGAATATATGTGAAAGTTTGAAGAATGAATGAATATGAATGAATCGAATATATTCATTCATTCTTCAAACTTTCACAGTTCTTATAATTTGTAATATATGACAAACACTGTGATAGACTCCAAGGTGCTCACAAGGTTCATATTATTCAGAAAGGGATATACAATAAGGAAATAGTAAACAAAGTCAGTTTTGGTAAATACTTTGAAGAAAACCAGTGGCAGGGGTACAGAAATAAAGGAAAGAGGACAGATGACCTTAATTTGGTCAGGGAAGGAAAATCTGGGGGAAATGACATGCAAGCTATGTGATTGTGAGGGTACTTTGAGAAAAGAAATCATGAGATTCTTTGCTCCTGTTACCTTGCTTGAATGTTTCAAGGGTGTGCTTTGGAAACCCTCAAGGTTACTGACAGGTATAAAACTATGAAAGTAGCGGACAGAAAGCCTGTCATTTAAACCAGCTGGGAAGCCTGGAAACCTTTCATTCCCAATTAGTCACCAATGTCACCCATGTTAGACACACTGTGTGAGGTAAGTGTGAGAAGGTCTTTTGTATCCACCTGAAATCAGAGAGACTCAAGATGATGTCTTCCTTTCAAAAATTAGACAGTTTGAGGATTATGCAAACTGACCTCAGCTAGCAACACATATTTATCTCAAGAATCCTAGTCTGAGGGTGTTCTTAAGTGGCTTATGCCATGCAGAAACAGAAAAAAAATGAGCAGACAAAATAAGCAGATGATAAATCCCATTTCATCCCTTCCAAAGCATGATGCAAAGCCAAATGCAGAATCACTGATCTGATTTAGGAGTACAAAGAGAGGGACTCACTTAAAAATGATAAATTTAATAACAACCCACTGTAATCTATTTTAATGTTCAATACATTACCAGGCTTTCATATTTTACAGAGAAATAAACTGGGGAATAATTCTCTTTGCATTTTTATTTATTTAGCACAGAATAATGAATTTTTATATGGTTGAATGCATGCCTGGACATATATAAATTTTAGTCATATTATTATCTTGTTACAAAATTGAACATGGCAAGATATTGAAAACAAAGAGCTCATACAAAGATTTCAAAGTATTGTAAATATAGATGCACATTCTAGTTTATATTTAATATAGTCATTGTTCACAAAGTCGTTTTTTCCTTTAATCTCTTTAGATATTAGATTTAGATGTCTAAATTTATTTTAATCTTGAGTCAATCCTAACTCAGGTATTTTATTTTGCATTTTATTAGCACATGCTCAAAATAATAATAAAGTTCATATATTTCAGTAGTTCCTAAACTCAATATGAGACTGCAAATCTCAAACTGAGTTTTAAGATACTCAAACTAAGTAATTGGTAATATATTTGGAATAGGATATATATATATATATATATATATATATATATATATATATATATAAATTTATTAATATAAACAGCTGTTCCAGGCAGGCAGTTGTCTCTTGGTATCTGTAAGAAAATGGTTCCAGGAACTCTATGAATACAAAAAATCCCCAGATACTCAAGTCACTTACATAAAATGGTGTAAAATGTGAATATAACCTGTACTCATTTTTATATAATTTAAATAATCTATTAATCATAATAGTAATACAATGCAAAGGCTATGTAAATGATAATACTATATAGTTTATACAATAGTGACAAGATAAAGAAATCCATACAAGTTCAGTACAAATGCAATTTTAAAAAATATTTTCTATCAGTGAATGGTGTAGTCTACTAGATACAGAACCCACAGATACTGAATGCCAATTTTATATAAAATCTTTTTTACAAATTTTGTCTTTCGTCTCTTCCAGGGGATTTAATGGTGTTAAAAATATTTAAATTTACATTGCTAATTCAGAAGACAGTTCTTACGTCTGGCAGACATAATGGTAATTTTTTGAGGACCTTCAAGAATTCAGAGTTTCATAGATAACACCTAATGGCCTGGCAAATACTCCTACATACCTGAAAAGCTAAAAAGATATGTGATGTGGATAAGGAGACTTAAGAAGGGGAGGTGAACTTCCTGACCCAGCTATCCTTAAAAGTGAAGTGATTTTAAGATTCAAGAAAGTTTCTCCTACAGAAAAGTGTACCCAGCAGTGCTACACAAATTTCTGGCCCCAGAATTCTTTGTTACCAGTCTCTGGTACTAGAAGGAGCTTCTGCCAGAATATAAGTCAAGTATGGCCAATGCTTGTAGTCCCAGCATTTTGGGAGGTTTAGGTAGGAGGATTGCAAGTTCAAAGCCAGCCTAAACAATTTAGCAAGACCCTGTCTCAAAATAACAGATAATAAAGAGTTGGAGATGTGGCTTGATGTGGCTCAGTGGTTAAGTGCCCCTGGGTTCAATTCCCAGTGTTATCTCTTTTTCAGTCAATTCAATCAATAATATCAATAATGAAATTCTTTTCATGGTGAAACTTTTTCAGTGAAGAAAAATATGCTGTTTTACATCCTGATGTAAGTTTCTTATTTCATTACTAAAATGTAATACCCAGTTGGTAGACCAAAGACCACACTTTTAGTTGTACAATCTACAGGAAATGCAAAATTCACATGATTTAGGTTGGTGGCTACAATTCACAAAATCTGTAAATCAGAACTTTATGCATGGACTACATCTTTTCTATACAGTAATTATTTAGCACCCAGAAGATCCTGAATGTAAAACCCAACTAAAAAGAAATAAAAATGCTATATCCCCAAGGGATCTTACCATGTGTGAAGATAACATCTTCTTCTAAGTGTGAAGAGCCCTCACGGGACAGGGCTGTTAACTCTATAGTCACTATTGGTGGCATTGACATAAGGTTTTGGGCTGTGACCTTCAAAATGAGGAGAGCCACAGTTAAACAGCAAATCCCAGCTTTGATGGCAGGGGCAAAAGCATCTTCGGATACCATATTTAACCATGGTTCGGGGCAGAGGAAGAGATCATAATCCAAAGAGGACACAGAAGAAATGAGATGGAACAGATGCTCAGAGCCAAGATACAGCCAGATGTGATAAGTACTGAAGAGGAAAGTGAAACTCATGGAGAAGAGAGGTGGATATTTTTTTTTTCCTCACTAGAGAGGGAAGATACAAAGAAGAGGTCTATAAGGAACACAGACACCAAGTTCTTAGACATTAGGAGTGGTGGAAGGGAATGGATGCCACTGTAAAGACTAGAAATTCAAGAGCAGGATAGAAGTTTAACTGTTTAGTAAAAGCTTCAATTTATAACTTGGATATTTCAACAGTATTTTCAAGCAGTCTAACATTGTTAGGCAGAGATACGTGTTTAGTTTAGGATCAAGCACAGGAGGAAGCAATTTTGACTCTTTTGTTTTGTATCTCAAACTTAATTGACTGATGTCTGATGACTTCCCTAGTTTACACCGTACACATTCCTAGATAATTTTCTCTCTTCCCTAGGCTACCCTTTGAAGTTCTGATTATATTAACTATCAAAGGGGAATCACAAAAGAGACCTAAAGAAGAATTTGAGTTTCATTTATGTAATCAGCTTCATAAGATTGTTTCAACTTTATTATAAACAATGGCCTGTAGGAATGAGATGAGTCTGATTTGGAAGAAAGAAAACAAGAACGCTCATTCAAAGTATAATTTTGCCTTATACAATGGGATTAGCAAAGTCATGATTCAGCTCAGTTACCTAAAATTTCCAATTATAATATTACTTTTGTTAATTTATAACACATTTTTAAAAGAAATTTGGTGAAATTTACATTCTTCTTATTCTCACCTGCTTCTCTCCTAGTTCCCATTTCCCAACAATAAAACAAGAGGAATGATTGCAATATACCCTCAGTTGATTAGACTCTGGTTGGTTCTTCCACATTTGCTCTTAATATTTTCCCTTTCTATGAGAGACCTGACAAATATTACCCTGATGAGAGGAATGGCTTTTGATGGAGTACACAGAAGGGAATATTTCTCATAAACAACCTCACTGTGGCCTCAAACTCATCCCATTAGCTTTGAAGGATGAGGTAACTAATTATACAACAGGCCATTGCCAGAATTTCCGGCATCCTATAAACCTTTAAATATAGGGACTGACAAACTGAATAATAAATTCCTTCTCTACTTCACATATGGCCTGTGATCATGTTGCTGAATATGTCAAAACAATAGTGCAGTCGATACTGAAATAGAGCAGTTGCAAGGAGGGTCTCCCAGGTGAATGGAGCTTAGTCCACACACAGTGAATGTGCCCCAGGCAGGTGGTGCCCCATTTCTCAGGGTGTTCTGGGTTCATGATAAGAGTTGTGCTAACTCAGCTTTACAATTAGAGCAGGGCTTGGAAGGACATCATGTCTGCAGGGACGATCAGATATGCAGTTTTGTCCACATACCTTATCACGTTGTTTTTCATTTTGAGCAATTGAATACTAAGGATAAATACACGAGGACTGAAGTACATCTACTTTCTACATATCAACTAATTTTTATAAATTTGTCTTTCACCATTTTTTAAAAAAATTGGAAGAAAAGTCATATTATGCACTGTAAATAAAGAGATGAATCCTTGGCTTTTCCAAATAAATGAAAACAAACAAAATAACCAGTTAAAGTAAGTCATACAAATACCAACCAAAGATTTTGTCAAAACAACAAATGAGTGATCACAAACACACACACACACACACACACACACACAAATTTTTATTGTATTTATGATGACTATTTCTTTTAACAAAGCATTTTTAATTTGTTCTAATTAGTTATATATGAGTTATACATGACAGTAGAATGCTCTTTGAGACATCATACATAAATGGAGTATAACTTCTCATTCTTCTGGTTGTACATGATGTAGAATCACACCAGTCGTGTAGTCATATATGTTATAGGGCAATAATGTCAGATTCATTCTAATCTTTCCACCCACATATCCCTGCCTTGTCTTCACTCCCCTCTACCTAATCCAAAGTAACTCTATTCTTCCCTAGTCATCCCATGCCTCATTATGAGTTAGCATCCTCATTTCAGAAAAAAAAAAAAAAAAAAAACAGTAAGCTTTTTTTTTTTCTTGGGATTGGCTTATATCACATAGCATGATATTTCTTCAGCTTCATCTATTTACCAGCAAAGGCCATAATTTCATTTTTCTTTAAGGCTGAGCAATATTTCATTGTGAATATTTACCACAATTTCTTTATCCATTCATCTGTTGAAAGATACTTAGTTTAACTATTGTGAGTTGACCTGCTATAAACATTTATGTGGTTGCATCACTGTAGTATGCTGATTTTAAGTCCTGTAGGTATAAATTGAGAAAAGAATAGCTGAATCAAAAGGTTATTCCATTCCAAGTTTTCTGAGGAACCTCCATATCACTTTCCATAATGGTTGTACCAATTTGCAGTACCACCAGCAATGTATGAGTGTACTAGAGATAATAGAAACATAACTCAACATTATAAAAGCTATGTATGCTAAATCCAAGATTAACATCATTATAAAGGGGAAAAAATTGAAAGTATTTCCTCTAAGAACTGTAACAAAATAAGGAAGCCCTCTTTCACCACTTCTATTCAAAATCATCCTTGAAACTCTAGCCAGAACAGAGAAAGAAAGAGAAAGAAAGACAGAGAAAAAATTAAAGAGAAATTTAAGACAGAGAAAGAAATTAAAGAGGTTAAAGATAAAAAAGAACTCAAAATATCTCTATTGACCGATGATGATTCTATTTTTAGAAGATCCAAGATCAAAAGCATTCCACCAAAAAACTTCTAGAACTAATAAAAAATTCAACAAAGTAGCAGGATATAAAATTAATGCCCATAAATAAAACATATTCCTATACATCAGTGATGAATCTACTGAAAGAGAAATTAGGAAAACTATCCCATTCACAATAGCCTCAAAAATAAACCCTCAGGAATCAATCTAACAGAAGAGGTGAAAGACCTCTACAATAAAAACTACCAGAACACTAAAGAAAGAAATTTAAGAAGACTTTAGAATTGGAAAGACCTACCATGCTCCTGGACAGGCAGAATTAATATTGTCTAAATAGCCTTACTACCAAAAATGCTATACAGATTTAATGCAATTCCTGTTAAGGTTTTGATAACATTCTTCATAGAAACAGAAAAAGCAGTCATGAAATTCATTTAGAAAAATAAGAGACCCAGAACAGCCAAAGCACCTTAGCAAAAAGACTGAAGCAGGACCCATCACAATACCAGACCTTAAACTATACTACAGAGCAACAGTAACAAAAATGACATGGTATTGGTACCAAAACAGATATGTAGACCAATGGCACAAAAGACACAGAGACAAACCCACACAAATATAGTTATCTTATACTAGATAAAAGTGCCAAAAACATTCACTGGAGAAAAGATAACCTCTTCAACAAATGGTGCTGGGGAAATTGGAAATCCACAGGTAACAAAATAAATTTAAACCCCTATTTTTCATCCTGCATGAAACTCAACTCAAAGTGAATCAAAGACTTAAGCACTAGAACAGAGACCCTGAGAAAATAGGCCCAAATCTTCACTCTGTCAGCTAAGGAACTGACTTTCTTAACAAGACTCCTAAAGCACACAAGGTAAAATCAAGAATCAATAAATGGGATGGATTCAAACTAAAAAGCTTCTTCTCAGCAAAGAAAACAATCAATAATGTGAAGAGAGAGCCTATAGAATGGGAAAAAATCTTTACCACATTTACCACAGATATAGCAGTAATATCCAGGATATATAAAGAACACATAAAACTTCACACCAAAAGAAAACAAATAACCCAATCTATAAATGGGCTAAGGAAATGAACAGATACTTTACAGAAGAAACACAATCAATAAACAAATATATGAAAAATGTTCAAACTCTCTAGCAATTAGAGAAATGCAAATCAAAACTACTCTTTAAGATTTCATCTTACTCCAGTCAGAACATCAATTATCAAGAATATAAACAATAATAAGTATTGGCGAGGATGCAGGGGGAAAGGTACACTCAAACAAAGTAGTTTTCTATTATTTGGTAGAACCATTACTACAAACCAGAGCATGAATGAAATGTTAGTTATTATTTCATAAAGCACCAATGTGCTAGATGAAAAGAATGATAATAACATGTTTGAGGGAATTAAAATATTATTTAAGTGTATTCCAAAACATCAAAATGAGCCAAAGCAATTATTACCACAACTGAATCACCATTTCTGAGAATAACTAATGAATCTTTCAGTGTTTTGAGTACTCTATCCATTTTGCCACAGGCCATGTTGTTGCCAGTAATGTCACAGTGCCAGGGCCCTGTTATGGTTAGTCGTGTAGGATATCCCTAGAAGAAATTATAGGAGCAGGTAAAAGTAATTGTATGGTTGTTCAGGTTTAGTTTGGCTTTAGTTGAGATTGACAGACTTGTGCCCATGGTTTGAGCCTTATCAAATCCTGGGGCTAAGAGAAAGCTTGTGGGCATTTAATAAAATTGCTCTGATGCTTTATTCCACTTTATAAACTATCATGTCCTCCTATACTGTGGAAGTCTATGGAATGCCTTCAGTAATGGGGAACTCAATACCTTACAAGGGCCACATTGCCTCAGCCAGCCATCATTCAAGATGTTTCTAAATTAAATAGACATAGGGAGTACAGTCAAAATCCCGCTGCCCTCCTTTTTCAGAGGTAAGAAAAATTTCCAAATTTCCCTGTGAGCATTATCCATATGGATGTGGCTGTATGATTTTCCTCTTAAACTATGCATTTTATTACAGAATATCATAACCTTTTCTTATTTATTAAAATTCAGATTCATAACAAAAAGTTCCTTAGGAGGCAATTTTGTTTTAGGTCAAAGTTTAAGCATTTGTTTATAAAAGTAATTAGGCTCATCATAGCCCACCTAGAAAGTTTGAAAAGACTTCCCAGCAGGCAGTAATCCGAGGAATAAAGATTCTCTCAGTGACTGAATTATAGATGTTCTGGGTCATTCTTTTCCTAGTTATAAAAGCCTATCCATTTGATTTTTTTTTTTTTCAGTGACTGCTACTTAACATACCATCTACAAAGGTAATCCCCAGAATGGTGCTTTTATTGTTTGAAACTCAGGAAAACAGCAACATGATCTCTTAGCCTGTGTGTGCAGCAGAGGTAGGTCATCTTCTTGAGCTTGAAGGTCAGTTTCTCTTTATGTTAAATCCCCGTCTAAATGAAGAAGTAAGGCATGGAAAACAAGGTAAAGCTTTGATCCCTGCGAACAATCTCTGTAGTTAACCAATGCTCCCAACTCTGACTTAACTGAGTAGCTAGGCATCGTGTTTTACTTCTCTTCTAAAGAACTTTTAAGCACAAAGAGAAAGTCAAGGTAACAATATTGCAGCAATGAAGATATACATGCAAAAGAAACGCGGCAAGGCACCGGCTTCTAGGATCTAAACTTGCCTTCCTATCCCAGGGGAGCAAGGTTGCTTTTCTATCAAAAGGAAATACAAAGGACTATGTGAGGAAAGGAAAGCAACTTTTACAATGAAGAAGAGAATATAAAAAGTGGAGAAAAGTCTGGTTTAGGAGAGGGAAAGACCATCAATACTAACAAATCAGCTAATCAACACATTTTTCAAAAGATAAAAATTGAAGTGGGAAATATTGAAAATATTGTATACATAGGATTATCATGGCCTATTACACTGAGGATGTTCATCTCAGCTAACAATAAACTGGAGAAGGATGTAATGAGTTTAGCTCAACTCAAAAACTTTAGTATGCCTCTCATATACCAGTCATTATTTTTTGGTGCTGGAGATCTGAGGAAGAATAATATACAATGACTATCTCAGAGGCAAGTGTATTCTCATGATGATCAGACCATATGCAGTTAATCTTTATTTAATGTATTAAGAGCTGTTATAGTGGCAGAATGGGAATTCAGGCCAGACTAGGGGATCAAGGAATATTTTCTCGAAGAGAGAATGCTTGAGCTGCCTTTCATTTAGATCAAAGCTCAACTCTATTCAGTTCTGTGCTATAGGGCAACTGGCATAATCCCTTTGAGCACGCTTCCTCATTAATTAAAAATGTGTACAATAATACCAATCTCCCAGGTTTGTTATGAGGATTAAAAGATTACACATGTGAAGTGCCTTGCACCCCACTCTTTTTCCCTGGATACATTCACTGTTTTCTTTCCTACTCCCTATAAAATGTTTGTACTAGAAGGTGCTTGAGGTGTACATGACCTGTGTAGTTGTTTTATATGAGGGATCATGGGCATAAAATTAGGGTGAGTTGCCCAAGGTCATACCAGTCAGCCTCATACCCACATCTCCTCACTTACAGCCTAGGACAGGCTTCACAGATGACATCATTTCCATATAGTGGCATGAATAACAATAAGTGCGTGTTACAGGAAGAGCCAAAGGGAAATACATGCATGATAGATTTAGAGACATTGATAAAAAAGGTGACATACTATGAAGAAAAGAAAAGGTCTGTGAAATAGTTAAGCAACAGACTTCAAAACTAAAATAGGGAACCTATATCAGAAAAAGCAAGTAAATCTAAAATCCTGCATTAAAATAAGACATAAATTAAGCATAGAGTTTAATTTGAGTCATTTTAAATGTTTGTGGACATGGATGGACCTAGTATCAGTGGTAAAAGAACAAGTTCAAATTGAAAATCTAAATTTTTTAAGGCTCGTAAATTGTTTAGATGTGAATGATAACATTAAATTTTTCCATCTGTGAAGACGTGGTTAAAAAATGTGAAATCACAGAGTCCAATATCTGGAAGTGACTTGAGAATTCATCTTGTCATTTTCTCAGTTTGGGTATTATTTGTATTCTGGGCTGATAATTCTTTGAATTCTTTGTTGGGGAAGTGATTGTGTAGGATGTTTAGCAGAAACACCCTTTTATTCTACCCATAAATGTCAGTAGGAACCTATCAATCCCTCAACTGTGACAACTAAAAATGTTTCCAAAAATTGCCCTCTATCTCATATGGTGCAAAATCACCTCAGCTAAAAACAACTGGATGGTTGACTGTTTTATCCATTATAACAGTTCATCAGTTTTTAAAATTCTGAAAAGTTCAGAACATTACCAGAATTAGAAATGTCTCCATATCTTGAGGCATTCCATTTGGTTTCATATCTAAACAACCATAATCATTAATAGTTATTTTATTGAGCTGGAATCTGTTCTTCCATATTTTCTGCCAACCACATACATTTTACCTCTAAAGATACATATGGATTGTTCATGTCTTTTTTTGCTTTCAAGTATTTGAGGGCGGTCAATGTGTTCCTTTAACTGTCATCTCCACCCTAAACTTTTCCAGTTCCTTTGAACCATCCCCTGGTCACATGATTTCTAGAATTCTCCTTACCTTTGTTTTCATCATCGGAGTACTTTGAATTTTATCAGCCTTCTTCATAAAAGTGTTATTCTTTCACCTGTTTCTTGCACATAAAAATATTATGAACCAAAATGGTCAATTGATTGACCAAGTTCACACTGATAATGAATAAGGACTATGACTAAGGGTAGGTCTCTAAATTCCCTGTGGAGGACCCTCTTGTTTCATAATAGTCATTTATATTCAAAAAGATCAGGGAGTAAGTATGGTTGGGACTGAGAACAGTTTAAGCATAGGTTCACCCAAACTAGAAATTACCCCAAGACCAATCCGGAAATGCCGGAAAAATTCTCTCAGAATGCATAGCACATCCCACCTGAATCAAGTTTCTTGAAGAAACTATATAAACCAAGCCACCTACATTTTTGGTCCTCAAGTTCCTCAATTTTACATTAGATATAATTTTGGCAATTGCCTTTTATTATAGTAGTGAAAAGGAAATAAACGTAAAATGAATGTTGTTGTTATTACTGTCCATAATTATGGATAAAAATGTTCTTTTTCCTCACAGTTACTAGACTGTGTACCATGAGCAGACTGAACAGCAGATTGATCTGATAGAAAATACAGTGCTGAGGAGACATACAAAGGAAGAAAAAGACAAAGGTGTTAAGTACCATGTAGACTTCTATTCAGATGGGTCCAGGCTTCACAGACACCAGAGTCTCCCTGGACTGCACAGTGTAGCCAAGGTCTCCACTTCAACAGTGTCAAAGAGAAACATGGAATGTAGGAAATTTGTGAAATAAAATGGGAGTCACATGTCAGTAAACAGCCATTTCTATTGCTATTTTATTTAAAACCAAGTGTTTTATTTATAGTTTTTCTGGAGGGTGAGAGAAGTATAATTTTTTAATGGAGATTAGGGAATAATTTACTCCCACATGAAAAGGCAAGAACTAAAAGCCTTTGCTCAGACCCATTCCTTTTATCTATGAGTTGGAAAATTCCCTTACAAATCTTTCTCTATTTGCAAAGTTTGGGTCTACTGTTGAGATCAATGATTATTATTTTTAAGCAGGTATGCTTTGTTTCACATTTTAACACATTTATGTGGCAAATTCTCCAGGACAGAACAGTCTCTTCTATATTTTCTGATACACACACACACACACACACACACACACACATACACACACACGTATGTGTGTGTGTGTGTATGTGTGTGTGTGTTTTGTTCTTCAGTGGAAATAACCTGAATGAATCTCTGAAGATAGCCTGGATCCAACTACCTCCAGAAATTTTCCTCAGGGGTCTTCTTTGCTTTTGCATCCTGCCTTATTTCAAAGTCACTGTTCTGCCATGGATGTCTCTTGATTACTCCAGCTCAGTGGCACAATTCCCGTTGTGATCTTCCACAGAGTTCTGAGGAAGACTAGGCACACCTTCAGGAAGAGACATGTAATCTCATCTGGCTCCAAGGCATTGTTTTCATACTGTGTCACACTGCTGAGCAAAAGACTTTTACCACTTAAATGCAGGCCTCAGAAATTATTAATTGTGTTGCCCATTTCTCTTATGGTGCTAAAGGCTTATGAAGTTACCAACAACATGTCCTCTGATAACTATTGGAAAGCAGCATTGGTGAGGTGTGGCTTATTTGGCAGACTGAGTACCTACATATTGGCACTACAACAGTACATGTGTCTGTACACATTTGGCACTAGTCAAGAGACACAGAAGCATAGCAAAGCACTGGATTTGTGTGAAATTGTAGCTGCCCAGTTTAGAACTGCCCTCTAAACTGGGAAGAATCTTCCATTTTTGGAGTCCTGGCAAGAGACCAGGATCCTGACTCCTACTCATCCCTGGCAGCTGGGCACAGACATATGACCTAGAATCAACCAATGAAGTACTTCTGCCCAGAACTTAGAACTTGGAGAGTATGAGAAAATATAGAAATCACTCATGGCTAAGACAACAGAATGAGTGCAGAAATTAGTCATAGAGATGTGTAATGTGCCAAGCGTGTTGCTGCAACAATCTTGGTGGCCTGAACTTGGCTAATTTTTTGCTTCCTAGAATTTCTCTGCTGTGCTTTCAATATCCTTCTAGAACCTGTTATCATTCATGTGAATTATTCAATATCCTTCTAATAAATACTGAACCTAGTCAAATCTCTGTCTGTGTGACCCAACCTGTTGTTGCAGGATTTGGATAGTTTGAGTTGACCCCCAATGGGTTCATGTTGGAAGCTTGATCCCTAGTGTGGCAAAGATGAGTCAGCAAAATCTTTGCGAGGTAGGAACTAGTTAGGTCATTGGTGGTGTCACCTTTAGAAGTGGTTTCTACAGTTCTCCCAGGACCCTCGTCAGTTCCCATGATAGTGAGTTGTTATAAAAAGATCAAGCCTGTCCCCTGGATTCCTCTTGCTTCCTGCCTCACCATGTGACTGCTCTATCCCTCTCCAAAACACTCACACCATGATGCCATCCTCTGTGCCAGCAAGCTCTCACCAGAAGCCAAACGAACAGAGCAGCTTAGTCTTTGACTTTCAACTTCCCAAGCTGTAAGTTAAGTAAGCCTCTTTTCTTTATAAGATACCAGGCTTTTGATATTTTTTATAACAACAGAAAACATACTTAGAAAATGGTCATCAATAAACTTGGAATATAACAGTACCCGCCTCTAAAGTTAGCTGTAAGAATTAAACACAAAAATTCTAAAGTGCTCAGTACAATGCCCAGGACACTAAATGCTAAATAAATGTCACCTATAGTTATTTTTGTTAGTAAAGGCCAGGATTTGTGGTTACATATTTGATTTTACTATGTCAATACATTAAAGACTCTAGTAATTGGATCCTACATCCCTTAAATTTATTTATATATTTAATTATCCAAAAAGCATCTATTTAAGCAGTTAGGCACTTTGTAAAGAAATGCAAAGGTAAACAAAAAAACACAACCTAGTTCCTTTCCAAAGGCCAAATTGATTCCAGTTTAAAAAAAAACAAAAAAAAAAAAAACTCCTCACATATAGATGCAGGACTATGAGGCAAAAAGTGTGCAAGGCAGAGGAGTATCACTTAACCACATCAGAGAGGACATGCTCAAGGCAGAGAAGGATCTTATAACTATGACGTGAACACGAACCAGCAAGAATGGACAAAAGCATTCCAGGCCCAAAGAACCACATCACAAAAGGCCTCATGGGAGGAAGCATGGCATTTTTAAGAAAAAGGAACTACCAAGGACCACAACGAGAGTATTAGTGTGGTATGGTGGGGGTGAGGACCTGCAAGAATGGGAGTGTTGTTGGTTATTTAAAATACTCTAAGAGTGATGAAAAAGGGGTCAAGAGGTGTCCTCTGAATAATTTCCCTATAGGAAAAGTTCACTATGGCTCTAATTTGAAGTCCAGACTGGAGAAAACATTAAATGGCTATGGGGAGACATGCAGAAGGCTATTATAAGGGTGCAGGTATAAGATGCTGGTAGGTTGACTTAGGTACTGGTGGTAGAGATGGGGGGAACTGGATGAATTGAGGTACTTAGGATGTAAACTTGTCCAGACTTGAATGGGTTGGCAAAATAAATGAAGGAGAAGGAGAATAATACTCCCATCTCAACCAGGTTTCTGAAAGGAGGCCTGGTGTGCTTAAAGAGGAATCCAGTATGTGCTGTGCTCAGATGTCCTGCCCTACAGCAATGTTCCTAATGCCTTAGCCTGTAGGGTGCTTTAACATTTACAAAGCATATTCATTTTCTTATTTCATTATCACTGAGGCATGAGGGAGCAATAAATAAATAATTTGTTTCTGGTGGCAAAATTAGTATGTTAGGAAATTTGGTCCAGGTTCCGTATCTTCTATGTCCTAACACAGTGTATGTTGTGCTACATACAGCTTATGTTTATACCTATTTGAATATATTAAAAAAACACACAACAAACTTCTCAGATAAGTTCTTTTTTTTAACAAGCATGTGGCTTTCACAATAGATTACATTTAGTGAACATACATGTTATCTTTGATTCACCAAGTTTCTTGATTCCAAGAAGTGAATAAATAGATTATGATTCTTGAATCCCCCCTGCAAAATCAAGGGAAAAAACAAGATTTTCAGGTTAAATATCCCCAAATAGCAGTTTCCTCAATGAATAGAAATCCACTATGTTCCTTTACATGGAAGAACATAAGAAAAGTATTGCCACGGGGTCAATAAACAAAAGAGCAACCTTGGAATCAGAAAAATGAAAATGAATTCCAGTTCTACATACTACTAGTAGTTGGATGGTGTATAGTAATTTACTGAGCCTTTTTTTAAACTGAAAAATAGGAATTTACACAGCAATCTTTTAAAGATATTTCAAAGATTCAGTTTAATTATATTGGTACAGCTTGCTATAGTTACTATGGAAGGCTAAGCTCTCAACTAACACAAGCTAAAATGAGGACTGACACCTCTTGTAGAAACTATTCTTTGATCAAAAACTGAATGCCACACTGCTAAAGGATAAAAAAAAAAAGAGGCTGAGCGCACTGTACACTCATTTTGGAGGAATTTTCAGTGGTTGTAGAATCAGTTTTTGAACCTGAGAAAGGCCTACATGCTCCTGAGAGAACCAGAGCTACTGATTAATCCTTTCCCGTTCTTCATATATTAGTTATCAATTTGTACTATAACAGAGATAGTAACAGAATCCCCAGTCGTCCTGAGGGACTGTCTTCACCAGAAAGTCATCCCCAAACTGAACAGTGCATACAGAGATCAGGAGATCAGCCTAGGCAGGGCTGACATTTTTATAGTTTCCCAATGTCATCATTAACTTCCATATTGGTATGGAAGAGAAAGGGTCTTCAGAATTCCAAAGCATGGGCACCAACTTGTTCTTGATTCATTTTTTTCTTTTTATCTTTTCAAAAAAGGTGTTTACTAATTATGAAATCTCTGCCAAACAATAAGTCCTGCCATTGATGATATTAATTAGTCAAAGTATAAGCTAAAACCTAAAAACATTTTTTTCATGCTGATTATCTGGTAAGTATGAGGTAGCAATAGCACCTACAACTAAACTGTTAAGTTTTTCTATACACATATATACCAGGAATTGTGTTAAATATTTTGCATATACAAGTAAATAAGATACTATCTTTGTCATCAAGCCATTCCTAGGCTAGTGTGTACAATAGTAACTAAAAAAAAAATTGGTTAATTACACTATAACGCATTTAGAGTTTTAATGAAAGCAACTCTGTAACCTAAATGAATATGAGGGCAAGAAACCTTTCTTAATATACTTTGTTTTTCCAGAGTTTTGCTGACTACAACCCATAGTGCAGGCACACTATAACCGTTTATTGAATGCAATGGTCTGGGCACCGGCAGAAAAAGCTCAGGACTTCAGGACCACAGTCTACACATTCCCAGAAGTTTTCATCTGAGGTTTGTGGGTTATCTCTAAAAAGTTTCTTTGTTGGCTCCTTTCTTCAAGTTGGCAAAAACACATGCCCTTCCTTTTCCCCTCTTAACAAAGGACATTTCCATCAGCTGGGTACTAGAATGTAATCCACAGCCCTGTGCGGTGGGTCTTGTTGTCTAATGCCTCTTGTCTCCAGAAAATGATGGAGAAAAATCTATGGAAACTAGACAAATATCTATGGCACTTAAGTCCAGCCTTTTAATATCTGATAATTTCTCTATGTCATTAAAGAATAATGTACAGGGGTGGGGAGTGGGGATTCAGCTATGCTTACTGTTTCAACTTAAAAAAAAGTAAGGCCACATTTTAACACTGAGCGAGGCAGACAGCAGAGGAGCAAAAGAAAGTTCAAACTTTAGATATTAAATGAGGTCCTTTTTAGCATCCATGCTATCAATAACATATTAGAAATTCATGTATATGTGGTGAGTGAAAGATTAAATAAACAAATGAATGAGGAATGATGAATTGACTCAGACTTGGCATGTGATGAAAGTCTCACGTAAGTGGCCAGTTGTACATTATACAAGAGAGAGTCTTCATTTCTGATATTATCAGACCAACTAAAATAACAGCAGATTCCTTTTATGTGTTTCATATTTTTGTTTTAAATAAATCAGGCATAAAATCATAATTTATAGATAAATTTCTGTTCAAAGGAGTCACATGTTCTTGTTGTTTAATTTTCCTGATAACATAACCATCAAAGGGGCCTGAAGCCAACTGGTTTTCACACCTATGGCAAACACTGGGAAACCTCCCATGAAGTTCTGCCCATTTGTGCCTCAGCTAAAAGTAAATTATACTTATTTCAATTTCATCAGATAAAGATGTCAGTTATTCTTAACACAGACTTGCACAAAATAATCACCAAGTGAGTTCTTAAAGAAACTACGATTGCCTGAGCTCCATCTTAAATGAACTGAATTCTCACAAGACAGGACCTAGTCGTGTGTAGTTTTCAAATGCTTTTCAAGTACCTCTTTGTTCTGAATTAAGAACTATGAGGAAAATCATTTACACCTCTCAGCCAGCCAGAATGAAGGTGCTAACAAATGCCTTTTGAACTTCAGTATGAATACAGATCACCCAGGGATCTGGTTAAAATGCCAATTCTGATTCCATAGGTCTGGGGTAGGGCCTGGGATCTGGTCTTGCCAAGAAGCTGCAAATGAGGTTGTGACATTGTCCTCATGGCTCACTAGCAGAACCATCTGCCCAAATCACTTTTGAACTGTGTCCTCCTACAAGTAGTTGAGGAAAGAATGGATCTCTGGAGAGGTATCTTCAGGGGTGCAGACACACTTGCACACACTGGAAGGTCATTGTAGTTGTGAAGTAATCAATGCTTAATAAATGGCCACTGTTCAGAGCTCCCCCACCGGGCTAGCCTGGGCCCTCTTCCAGGAAGCCTCACATGCCACAATCAATTCAGCAATTCAAGTGCTAATGCCAGCTAGAGCAGGGAACCTCCAGGAGTCTGCTTTAGCACTAGTGACTTATTTTCAGTTCGGATTGGTCAGAACTTCAGCTGAATTGGCTATTAAATCTTTCAAATATCACTCTTGAGCACCATACTATGCTATGACCCCAGGATGGGTTAGAACCAGAAAACTGTCTGATTGCTGCCTCGAGGTAGTGTTATGTTGAAAGATGATCCATTTCTTCACTAATGTGGGTGATATTTGATGAAAGAAGATGTGTAATCAGCAGGGTTTCATGACCATAGACAAATTAGGTGGGAAAAAAACCTGAGTTGAGTCAAAAATACAGTCTGACAAAAATGGAAAAATAACAATGATTAACTATTTACGTTCAGCGTGAACAGGGAGATGAAATGAGAAGAAAATCTTGGTTTAATTAAAGATTAAAGATTCTACAGAACTGGGAAGAATAGGAAAGATTTGCTTTATTGTCATCAACAGAAATCACAGGCCTAGAAAAAAAAATTTCCTTGTAACATATTATTATAAGGCATTGTCATGCTTTGACAAACAAGTGATTGCAATGCACTGTATGTATTGCAATAATCAGTTCCCATAAATTAAAGTGGAATATTTGGTTGTAGATAGTTTTAGGTTGATATTTATTCATGTGCAATTATTCATTTTAAAAAACCATTTTCCAGATTAGTAGTTTTAACTCAGTGCCTCTGCATGTGTTCAGAATTTTAAGAGAAAATGGGAAAAAAATCTCAGATTTTTACTTTCTGTATATTTGTTCTTAAAGAGTCTAGGCAAGGAACAAAATAACAAGGGAAAAAAACAAATTTAATTGAAAATGTATTCCTTGGGTTCTCATAAAACATATCTGAAAAACATAATTCTGAGATTCTTTAACAACCCTACAATGTCTGTTTAATATAATAAGCCAGTATGGACTCTTTGTCCTAATGCTGCTATATTTGTATTAGTTTTAACTCTCCAGGGTACCTAATTGAGGCTGCTGAGTCATTATAAGTTATTAAGTGAAGATTGTGCGCCTTTAAGCACCTTCAAATACAGCCATTAGGGTTGGTAATGTACTTTTCAGTCAATCTCCTCCTATTTCTAGAGGCACAGCTTTAACACACATTATTCTGACATATCTTTGTTTTTACTTTGTTTTACCTCAATTTGTACTTTACCTTGAATTCTTTAAAAGTAAAACAGAATTATTAATATGATTTCTGACTTTATTTTTCCTTTTCCTGTGGATCTAAATCACATACGGCGTTATTTTTAATGTACTTAACAAAAGAGGTTTTGAAGCTCAGAAGCACGCATGGCAAATGGTTTGTAATCAAAAAGGACTATTTTCCACGTCCTTTTCTCCTTTGCAGCAAGGGGCTTCCCCCCCTTGCTAACACTTCTAATATCAGGACCTGAAAATCCTCCCTCCATATGTCAGAGATATTTGATCTTTTTCTGTCTAAGCCCATGGTGGGGCTTCCAGTTCACACTGTCTGCTATGTCTGATTCCTCCTCAAGGGAGTCTGATTTCACATTCTAACTGCTCTAAATAGACTTTAGAAATAGTTTCTTCTTGCTAGACTGAGAAAGGAACAACCATTAAAAAAAAAGTAGAAGAAGAAAAGAAGAAGAAATAAACAAACAGTGCTCATGTAACTAAAAGACACAGAGCTTGGCATGGTCCCCTCTGTTCTCTGACTGTCTGCAACTCTTCCAGCCACCTCCCAACCATGTGTGAAAGCTAAGCAGAAATATGGTATCAGACTTGCCAAGCATGGACAGATGGGGCCAATCAGGACACAGGTATTTCTAGCCCTCTGCTATTGTAGACGGGAATTAATTTAAAGACTGAAACGTGGCGATTTTCTAGCGAACCTAATAGGAAAGTGTGTTTAAGAATGTAACAGAGTATAAAAAGCAGATTACTTAAGGCTTGCAAAAAATGTGTCCAGATTCAAAAGAAATGTCCATGAAACTTGTCACTCTTGAACATGACCACAGTTTCCATTTTTCTCTCCATTTGTTCTTGACTGCTGTCTCCTCTTGGAGGGACTGGCAGGTGGTGACCTCCTGCTGCTATTTGCAATGAGTGACCCTGTGATGGCAGATGAGATCTTTGTGGATACTGGTGTGAAGTTTTCTTATTCCAGTTTTAACCCTAGCAAAGCCTAATTTAACCACTTACTGCCATCTTGAAATTATAGGCATTTGGGACATCTATTAAATAAAAATTACTTCATGCCTGTTAGGAGGCCCAGCTACTTCCCTGTGCAAATTTGGAAGGGCAAACTTTAATTGGGAGGCAATAGTAACAGGCAAAATAGTGTTTAGAACAGCATATGGATGTGTAATAAGTGACCTTTCTTCAGGATGGAATTGCCCTCTGACAATAACAAGGCCATGTAGGAGATGATGGAGAGAAGAGGTGGGTCTTAAGTAACTCAACTCATTATAATTTTGTTGGGGAGGAGCATAGAATTTGGGTAGATGTGCAGTGAATGAGGCTTTTGGAAGCAGGGTTACTCTATGCCCTATTTAATTTCGTCCCATGCCCATCCCCCTTTCCTGCCACCTCTGTAAGTTGAAGGCTGGACCTGTTATATGTGACAAAACACTAAGCAGGTTCATATAGAATAAGCTTCTGTAGTTCTACCAGAAAGGAGAGAAGACAATCAAAAGAAAAATGCACAATTAACCCTTGCTCAAAGAACATTTGCATCACTCACTTTTGATCAATATCTCAGAATTTATGCCCTCTTTAATAAAATAACTTATTTTTCACAATTAAAAAAAATGAAAGCACAGATTTGAATCTACCACAAAGCTCACCTGCCTATTCACCCAGAATGTGGCCTCTTGGGAGAGATATATAACAAGAGAAATATTAGTGCTCAGTATTCTCCTCTTTGATTGGTGTTTAAACTTGTACATTTGCCCAAGTTATTTCTCTTGGAAAAGTGATGGACGTCTGGAAGTATGTGTGCCATTCCTTTATAAAATGGGATCAAAATACGACTTGTGAATATGTTGGTAGAAAATAAGAAATGGTTTAGAAAAGCTTAGGGAAAGAAAACAGAAAAGTGATAAAAGAAACAACACATATAAAGAAAAGGAACAAACCTTCATAGATTTCCCTTCGAAGGACAAACACAGGCCTTGAGAATGTGTTTGCACTATGGGAATGGCCTTTTTGTTTAGCACATTTCCTCTGTAGGTGAGGAGGGGAAGGTGGTGAAACATCACTCTACCATATAAACTTCAAATTTCCCAAGCTCCATGTCAGATAGTGAAAGTTATAAAGCCATGCATTGACATTTCTAATGTGATATGGCTTCCAAAATGTCTACAGAGAAAGATCGTGTCATCAGATCTCCATATAACTGGAGGATTCTGATTCCTCTGATACTTAGTTTTCATATATTAGTTAGTTGAACCTGTTATAAACTCTTCTCTGAAATCTGAATAATATAATGAAACACTGAAAGATCTACAGCTGCTATTTGCTAGAAAACAAAGTTGGACTCTGGGATGACAAGAATAGAACCAAGTCACTTTCAACCAGGTGACCCTTTTGTACAGCCTCTTGGGAAAATTTCCGTTTTAGCCCTTCTCTTGGTGATCATTCCCTGTGAATGTCTGTGGTAGAGCAGAAATGTTCTTGTAGTCATGCTCTTTGGTCTTTTATTTCTCTTGTTGTTATGGGTTATATCCTAAATGTCCCCCCCCCAAAAAAAAAGCTCATGTATTAAGTAATGCAGGAATGTTCAGAGGTAAAATCTCTGGGTTTTTGAGAAGTAAAACATCATCAGTAGATTAATCCATTTGATGAATCAACAATTTGAATGGAGTACTGGGTAGTAACTATAGGCAGCTGGGTGTGGTTGGAGAATGTATGTCAATGTTGTCTTGCCTTTGACCTTGGGGACCTTGTCCCTGGTTCCTCACTCTTTCTCTACTTACTGATTTCCATGAGCTAAGCAGCTTTCCTCTAACACACCCTTCCAACGTGATGTTCTGCCTCACTCAAGCTCAAAGCAATGAAGTCAGCAGAAGATGGACTGAACCTTTGGATCTATAGGCCCAGACTAAACATCTTTTCCTCCAAGTTGTTCCTAAGGTATTTGGTCACAGAAACAAAAACTGTCTAACACACCTGTGTTTTCTTAATTATGCACAGGACATAATTGGAATTGAAAGATCCAAATAAGGTAGAAAGATGTATAAGGAAAAAAAGACCACCAAAGTTCCTTTACAGGTCAAGCAGGCCACATTAGATTAGATTAGTAAACTAGCAGGTAGGGATTATGAGGTGCTTCTACCCATTGGAAATTTAGAAAAAAATATCCCCAGCTTCAATGCTTGCAATTGCAGTTCAGAAAACTTAACAAAACCAACATCACTCCCAGACAAAGTACATCCTAGGAACCTAATAGCTGCCCATTTCAGCTTGGAAATGAAGACCCCTGCCCTTCCCATCTCTGCCCACTTTAAATCATTTCAATACATCAGATACTCACTTTTCTGTGTGTATTCATTCATTAGTGTGTCTCTGCTTATGCCTGTATTTGCTTAGATGGCATCACTGCTTAAGAGGTATTAAAACACCAAAAAAAATAAAAAATAAACAGTGAGACAACATGCCAAAGTATGTACCCACGTGGCCAATGCACATTGCCTCAGATGGCTTGACAAAAAGAGAATGCACTAGATAAATTTGTATAGGCTCACAAGAATCACAGCTACTCTCTGTATTGACAATGGGAATACATAGAAACTAGAGCCCAAAGCAGGATACAGAAGATGAAAATATGTGTCCCAACAGACAGCAGGAAACTGTTTAAGAAGATGGCTCTGATTTTGACATGAGTATCAGGGGGAGAAATACAGGTGGAGTTAGGTCAGTGAAAATAAATAGACTCCATTTGTAAAAGAGAAAATCATAATGGCACAGAGGTCCATAAGATGAGAGAATATCACAGAATTTTTTTTTCCCAAGGAAAGTGCATCAAAATAAAGAAAAGGAGAAAGGAAAGCAACTTCTAATGTTAAATGAAGAAGACAACTGAATTTTTAAGCCAATAAATAAATAAATCCAGAAGCTTTAGAGAAGGCTTTCAGAAAAGGAGTAAATCCTAAGAAAGCACCAGCTATTCTACAGCTGAAGAGCTTGTGACTCCAGACAATCTTAGATATTCTTTAAACCATATCCTTATAAATATTCAGATAGATGCATACTCCAACCCTGTATAAAAAAATTATATTTTTCATTTCTAGAAAAAGCTCTTTCTCCCTCTCTCCCTCACTTCCCCGAAGAAATGTAGGCTAATCTCAATTCACAAAGAGTTGGTCCCTTCATATATCAGCTACAAAGTCACAAGATGAATGGAGATTTTTCTAGTTGCACTTTATCAAAGGGAAATAAAATAAAGATATGAACCTCTTCTCTTGCACCAAGGAAATCTATTTAGCTGTCTTAAATGTTCTGATAATTATTGCTCTCACACCTGAGCTTTATTCTTCCTATGAGGTTAAAAAAATCATTGTATTTCACTTTTACTCACGCACTTATGCAGTTCATCCATCAGGAGCTCTCTGGAAGTAAAATGCTGAGAAAGTTTTGTCTCCAGTCCATATTGAGCAAGGCAGTTTCTAGCACATTCTACATTCTACAGGTGAATCTGTAATTTAGTCCAAAGCCATGCTATAACTTTACAGATTGGACTGCCTTTTAAAAGTGCTCCATGAATTCATGTTTAAACCATAAACTTTAAATGTGTACATCTGCTTTCTAATCTAAAGCACCCTTAAATACAGCAGCCAGCAGCAAGCTATTGCTCACATCGCCTGCCAGTGAATCCAGTCACTGGTGTGTTCCCAGCCATGGAATTATTGCTGCTGTAACCACTGAATTCACATTGGTTCTTCACTTCAAGCTGATTGGTTTACTTGCCTGTGCTTGTGTTTATTTTTTTCATAGTTTTTGTTATATTTATTTGACAGCCTCTTATTTAGCATTTTCTCCAAGGAACAGACAAGTCAACGTACATAATTTCATGGGCTTGTTTTGACTTTCTGTACAGCATCAATACCCAAGGAAAACTGCATCTGGGTAGTATTTGGAGCTGTGATATGTCACCTAAGGACAGGAAATTAACTTAGAGTAATCAATCAGCTCTAACATGTCCTGCGATACTGAAGCATAAAAAATACTAGACTTTCTGGTCCTTAAAACTCTCTCTCTTCTTCTCCCCCACCCCCACCCTCCACCCCACCATCTTTCCTTAGCATTACCTTATAATCAGCTTACTATGCTTAACTAGATTTCCTGTTTTCCTATTAGGCAAAACATCCTATAGATGTTCTTTTTTCTACCACCATTTCCTCTTGTTACGCAAATAGCTCCCTCTCTGCACTGCTGCTTCTCCAATTTATCCTACACACTTCTGTCAAATTGATTTCCCTACACTCTGTTTTGAAATCCTATGCCTAAGAACTTTTATGTGGTTCTAACTTGCCACAAGAGAAGGGCCCTCCATTAACCTGGTAAAAACCAAACAGGTCTATTACCTCTTTCTCAACACTCCAGTAATATCCCAACTGAGTATTTGCTCACTTTCTCAATTCCTTTTTGCAAAATAAATTCACCCTTTCCTTTATGGACAAGCTCTATTCCTCTTATTCTGCAAAGCTTTTCCTGTCACCGCAGATCTCTAGAGACAAGCATATGAACCAAGAGTCTTGCTCCTGTTCACACTCAAAAATGTTATCTAAGCACATTATATACATTATCTCATATAATTATCCCAAAATAACTACAAGAAGACATAAGCAGCCATTCCACTATATGGAATGAAGAAATTAAGTCACCTGTATGATTAAACCTCATGTATATTGTTACAAAGCTCTTAAGTGGTGGAGTCAATGTTCGAACTCTGGTCACATAATTGTAGCACCTCCTTCTTAGGACTTTGAGATGTCCCTAGTTTACTAATTTAACTAACTTACATTTGCATACATTTATTTTGATCACCTGCTATAAGTCATAAGCCATTTAAAGTCAAATATTTTTCTCCAGTATCTTATGTAGAAGAAGTGCTGGGATGGTTATTGTATTGCTGGCCTTCTTGAACACATAGGATGATATTACATAGCAGCTTTCTTGTATTTTTGCATGATATTATGCTGGTCATGCCAAGTAAAGTGTGAGCAGAAGTGATTTTTTTTTTCCTGCTGAATGCTTTAAGAGGCAGAATACAATGACTACAGTCTCTTTTTCCCTCTGTATGGCTTTGCAACACAATCCAGATAAATGCTGTTTGAAGAGCCTGGATCCCCAAGGAGAGACCACAAAGTCTGAAGCAGAGTACCCAGGAGACTTATATAATAAGTCCATGAGAAAAACAAACCTTTTTGACATTATTACTTAGAGTTAGTTGTTTGTTTGTTACTGAAGCACAATCAGCTTTACTAACTAATACTTCACAGTATACAACAAGCATCTGTGGAGGGTTGTGAGAGAGACTAGTATGTGTAAGCAAAGACCAGATGGACTTATTGTTACATACAAACTATCTAGAAAAATGTCTGTGAGGTGGGTGATAAAGCAAAAAAGCTTTTCACCTGGGAGAATGTGATTGTTAAGATTTTTCACTCATACGTGGACATGGCCAGGTACTTGGATTATAAAAGGAAAGTCCAGCAACTCCAGTTTTGATTTGGAACACCCTTCAGAAGTTTTGTATGTATCACAATTCTCCTCTTAGAACATCTATTACTTTTCTATTTTCCTTTCATCCAAACAACAGTTCTTCAGTCCACCCTTGCCCTCACTCCTTTTCCCTTTGATGTGTTTTTACTCTTCAATTTTTAGGAGTTTCCAAATGTGTACAATAAACTTCCCCATCACAGAGACGATATACAGAACAGGCTTGTCTATATATCACAGTTCAATTTCTAGTCTCTCCAGATATAAAAAACAAGATAGAAAAGCACCTGGTACCAACTCCCAGTTTAACCAAGGGGAATGGGATGCTCCAGGTAACTGAGTTTTCTCATTTATGAATGGAGATACTCAGGTCTCATGTTGACCTATGTTGAAAATAAACCATGTTACTTCCCTGCTTTAGCTTACAGATTATAGTGAATATACAGCATGATACAATCATTAACTTCATGTTTGATGAAATCTCTAGATTATCGCTCTGAACACCATTGACGGGTATATGGCACTGTAACGATAGCTATAAATAAATAATGTAGGGAATGTTCTGAATATGTGTTTATTCCATGACATTCCTGGAAGAGAGAAGATAAAAATTTAGACATTGAATTTTAGACATAGAGAGAGGGTATAGAATCTATAATAAATGTATGATTGCAAGAGAGTCTTAATTTTTAAAATTCTAGTTTCGTGAAGCTGTCATATACTAAAATTTAGATAGGAATTTCCTGAACAGGATAATCAGAGTATTAATGGAACTATCCCTAACAATGACATACGAGTCTCCTGATCAAAGCAATATGTGTGCTGAGTAGACATTTCAGAAGACCAGAAAAATTCATTTCTAATTAAACTATTGTAGGACTCCATTGTGAGTAGTGAGGAGAAGTGGAGAACCAGCAGAGATTCCTACATGAAAACAATGCATGTCACAGAAGCGTATGCTGTAGGAAAGAATATGAGTGTGTTCACTTTCTATTGCTAAGACCCACAGCTGATGTAAAACCTTCTAAGCTCAGGGTCACAACAAACTAGAAAAAGTTGCACTTGCTACTAACCAATTTAATTTGGACTATCTCAGCCAGCTTTATTGAATTCTCTCCAGGCCCCCAGGGGCATGAAGGTTCTGCTGTACTTAACTATTCAATAAGGTTTACTTTAGGCCTCGCTGGTGCAGCTCAGCTGTACATTCAGCATCATCTAGTTTAAACATATTGAGCAATCAATTTAAACTTGTTATTGTCATTGGGGTTTGAAAATTTAATAAGCAATTACCTGAACACATTCCTTTATGTTTTTAATTTCTACTGAGATGTTGTTCCATTTTCAGGCCTAAAGCAATCATGCCCTCCAGAATGTTTAATTGAATGAGTCCATAATGCAAACCTTTTTCTTGACTGTATTTTTCTAGTGTGATTTATGAAGCTGAATAAAACAGTGTCTTCAGATGAAAGGAGCCAAGAATAAGTGAAAATTTCAAAAATCTGACATGGATGGATGATAATACTCTTCTTTTTAATGGGAAGGAAGCCAGCTGACCCATTCTCTCCCTGAGAATGCCTTTCCTATAGGGTAAATCTGAAGTACTTTGCTGTCCTATTTTCAGAGACAGTGTTTGTTGCAGAAATCAAACAATCAGTCTACCTTCCCATCCATCAATCCATTCTTCTATCCGTCCATCATCTACCTCTGTTGCGGTTGTTGATCCTACCACATGCAGTGGTCATTTTTTATTTATGGATGGCTTTGTTTACAGAGGCATTGTAGAAAATAGTTCTAAACAGTATGTGGAAGGTATATTTTATTGGATAATTGCTTTTCCCCTTGTTTTATATCTAAAACAAGGGTTGGCAAACCATTGCTGTAAGAGGCTGGATGGTAAATATGCTGACCTTGTCTCAACTGCTAAGCTTTGCGGTTTGGGTACAAAGGACACACAGAGGAATGGGTGTGGCTCTGATCCAACACAACTCTGTTTACTAAAACAGATGGCAGGTCAGATTTAGTTCAGTCTCCATAGTTTAATAACCTCTGGCCTAAAATATTTTACAGAATTGATATTTTTTTCTGTATATGATTTTTTGGTGGTGGATTAGTTGATTGGTTGGGGTTTTGGGAGGTTATTTCTGTTTGTTTTGCCCAAAACATGAAGTGCTTTCCAGGCTCTCATAGTAGTTTTCTTCTATCAGCTCCATAAATATAAATAATTTAAAGCACTTCTTTCTTTGATTTATTTCTTATTTTGCAGAGGGAGATATATGTTTTAAATTGTCCCTATGACTTCACTTATCATTTAAAAAATGATATCAGTCAAAAATTTCCTTGAGTGTGCACCTTTCTCCTAAATGCCAGAGTCCCACACCTAACTCCATGTAAAACCGTCTGGCCAACAAGCTATCTATAACTCTTAAAGTTACCACAACCTAACTATGTACAAAGTAGTCATACCTACCATAGTCCCTATTTAGCCATGGGAATACAGTTACTTCCTGAGTTACCTTCATTCTTTTCTTTCCCTTAGTCCTGGATAAACTTCTGTTGATTCCCACTTCTAAATGGCTCTGAACTCTATTCTACTGTCTTTGCTCAAACTTCCCATTTCTTTCCTGAAATATTATGAGAATATGCTTACTAATGCCCTGTTCTCCAGTATTTTTTTCCTTTTTCAGAGTACATCACACTGTTGTTTATTTATTTATTTTAGTACTAGGAATTGAATCAAAGGTGCTTAACCACTGAGCCACAACACCACTCCTTTTTACTTTTAGTTTGAGACAGAGACTCACTAAGTTGCTTAGAACCCCACGAAACTGGCCTCAGAATTGTAATCCTCCTGCCTCACAGTCTCCTGAGCTGCTACAATTATAGGTTTGTGCCACTGTGCCTGGCTAAAATATCATCTTTTGACTGAAGCTCTGCAATTATTTCTTTCTCTTAGAAAAAGATTATCATAAAATAGAAAGCTTTTCCAGCCTGAAACTACCTACCCTGTCTTCTGTCCCTTTGTCTCTACTTAGACCCAACCCACTCTACCTGGAATTTCATGCAAAAGTCATGTTGGATAGCATTCTTTCCCAGATACCCTGACTTCCACTTGATATTTTTGTACATCAGATTACATGTAGTATGTCAACTTCTGAGCAGAAACATACAAAAAAGACAAAAGTCTTAAAAGTTGATAGTTTATCTGGAACAATCAATCAAATGATGATAAAATAGAGATTACTTGAGAAGAAGCACAAAATAGTGATTTAAACATGGGCCATAAAATTATGTGTGAATTTGAATCCCACTATGCTACTTAGCTGAGTGACATTTGACAGCTTACCTTGAGTCTTCGTCTATTCCAGCTGCCATAACAAAATATCTCAGAGTGCGTAATACAAACATACACAAAAAATGTGGTGTTCACGTTTCTGGATCCTAGGAATTCCAAGAACAATCAGTAAGTAGATTCTGTGTTTAGAAGGTCTTGCTCTTTGCATCAAAGATGGCACCTTCTACTTATGTCTTCACATGGCAGAAGAAGAAAAGAGCCCTCCAGGTCTTTTATAAGGACACTAATCCCATTTTTAAAAGCAGAGTCCCCATGACCCAATTACCTCTCAAAGCTCATACCTTCTGATGCTATCACCTTGGTGATTAAGTTTTAACACATGAATTATGGGAGAACAAACATTCAGATCAATCAGCTGCTGTGCTTTCAATACTCCACCAGCAAACCAGCGGCATAAAGCAACCTAAGAGGGTTATTATAGCAAAGATTAGGTGAGAGAATAGCTGTCACGTAGAACAGAGTATGGCCTAGGAAGTATTATAAAATACAGATAAATACATAGATAGACAAATATAAGTAGACATACGTGTATCATGAGGCACCTTATGACTGTATATATTATTATTGATCAATTCAATATGTAATAGGAAAACTGATAAGAAAGCAAATAATTATGTATGCAGAATTAAGGGAAGGAAAGGAGACATTTATGTGTAGAGAAGTGAGTCTAAAGTAAGAGAGGAGACATTTCTATAGAACTTGGAAAATGAACTGACAATAAGGAAATATAACCAGGCATTAAACCCAAGTCAGTTTCTCTCCTAAGCACATATTTTATTCTGGTGTTTTCCAAGAATCATCTCATTTTAAAGAGTTAAATTAGATTTTTATCACAGAATAATTTTATATAAAAAGTCTATTGTAGTATTCTTTGGTGTCTATAGAATATCTAGAATTAAATGACCACAGGACTTTATTAACAATCCCTGGGCTCTTCTCTATGTCAGTTGCCTTTCTCTTTATGGCATTTTTTAAATCTAAAAGCAACCATGATAGAGAAGAAAAAGATTTAAATCAGAAGTCTCTGATTGTTCCTGGGCATATGCCTGTAATCCAGCTAATTGGGAACATGAGGGAGGAAGATGGCAATTTGGAGGTACGTCTATACAACTTATTGAAAACTTGTCTCCAAAATTTTAAGAAATTAGGGATCCAAGATAGCAGGCCAGAGGGAGGCAGTATTCTATGTCATTCCATGACCTGGGACTCAAGTAGTGAGAATACTGTTTCTCTGCAAGGGATATTCCTGTTCTCATGCAGGAATCATAGCCACCGTGCCCGTCCAGGGTGCCAGGCCTCAGCGGCAGAGTAGATTTCTAAACTACCGGCCCATGCAGGACTACCTGGTACCCGAGCAGGAACATCAGCAACCCTGCAGAACTTTCGGCCACCCACCTGAGCAGAAATCACTGACATCACTCCCATGCAGGACACCCAGTAGCTTCCCACACACATTGTAATTACAGCTGCCACTCCTGTGTGGATCCCTGTCTACCAACGTGGGACTCCCCCAGTCACCACCATCTTGGGACGCTACAGCCTATGCACAGCAGCCTGCTTGCACTCGAGACTTCACACAGTCTTTGAAGTTAGCTTACAGCCACACACTGCAACCCACAGAGCTTGTCTCTGAACTCACCATCCAATGCCATTGTTCAGCAACCTCCATACAGCCTGATAGCCCATCACTGAAAGCAGGGACCTACATCTTGGGCCACCTTTATCACCATCTTCAGTGGGGTGGCAACTCCCAGTTTGGAACTCCGGCTGGCCAGGTACCCAGTTTCTAACTCCCTTTTCTCCCCAGCAGCCGCTAACCTGGCACAGTGACACCCTGGTTATCTTCACCATCCTGAAGGTAGAGTAACCAGCTAACAACAGACGACCCACCTATTGGATGAGAAGGGAAGCAGGAAAGAGACTGGTCTCCAACCAAAACAATTCTTGTTTCTTTCTTCAAGATATTTTTTTTCTTTTCCCTCTCTGTTCTCCCACCCTCACTTGCCCAACATATGCAAAACCAAGTACTTTGCATGAATTAGGATTTTGAGAACTGGGACATCTAAATGGTTTACTACAGTTGTGCTGTATTTTTTCTCCCCCCACCCCCAATTTCTACTATTTTAACATTTTTAAAAATTTTTCCTAAGATATATGTGTATTTACTTTATGTACTCTACTGTCTAAGTCTTCCCACTTACTTGTCTACCCAAAATTACTTCCTCTCCCTTCTCCTGCTACTAATCTTTCTTTTTAGAATTCTCTTTCATACTTCCTAAAACATAACAACTCTATATCCTCAACTCAAACCTCCTTAGCATATCATGCTACTCCTTATCCTGAGTTCTTTGTCCACCATCAGAAACTATAAACCCTTTTACAAACCTACTGATATATTGTAGATCATAATTGAATTCACCATTTCTGTACATTGTGACAAAACTGTAAATGTCTTAATAGCAAACATTTGTTTTTATGGTGTATATTGTTTATATTGAAATTAGATAACATTGTCCTTTACCTCAAAAGAGAGGTGTTGGAACCCTACAGGGGCACTATAATCCTATAGAGTAAAAATGGTAATTCCTAGGATCCACAGTGCTAGAAGGGAAGACACACAAGCAATATAAAAAGACAAGGGAATAAAGTGCCCCAAACAAAACAAGATACCACATTTTTAGAATCCATGGCCAGCAGAGTAGAAGAAATGATAGATAAGGAGTTCAGTATATACATAATTAAAATGTTCTGCTAATTAAAGGATAATATAAGAGAGCAAATACAGGCAGAAAAGATCATTTTGACAAAAAAAAAAACTACATAAACAAATTTAGGAAGCAGAGGATTACTTCAATAGGGATATAGAAGTTCTAAAACAAACAGAAATCCTTAAAATGAAAGAAATATTAAACCAAATTAAAAATTCAATTGAAAGCATCACCAACAGATAAGACCACTTGGAAGACAGGATGTCAGACAATAAAGACAAAATATGTAATCTTGAAAAGAATGTAGACCACACAGTGAAAATGGTAAGAAACCATGAGCAGAACATTAAAGAAATATGGGATAGCATAAAAAGACCAAATTTAAGAGTTATTGGGATAGAGGAAGAAATTGAGTTCCAAACCAAAGGAATGAATAATCTATTCAAAGAAATAATATCAGAAATTTTCCAAACATGAAGAAAGAATTTGAAAACCAAATTCATGAGGCTTACAGGAAGACAAATGTACAAAATCACAACAGATCCACACCAAGGCACATTATAATGAAAATGTCTAACATACAGAATAAGGAGAGAGTATTAAAAGTCACAAGAGAAAGGAATCAGATTACATACAGAGGGAAACCAATTAGATTATGTGAAAAAAAAAAAAAAAGATTATGTGCAGATTTTTCAACCCAGGCCCTGAAAGCTAGAAAATCCTAGAATAACATGTATCAAACTCTGAAAGAAAATGGATGCCAACCAGGAATCTTATATTCAGCAAAATGAAGCTTTAAACTTGATGATGAAATAAAAACTTTCCATGAGAAACAAAAGTTGGAATTTACAACTCAAAAGTCCACACTACAGAACATCCTCAGCAAAATATTCCATGAGGAGGAATTGAAAAACAACTATTAAAATCAGCAAAGGGAGGCATTACACTAAGGAAAAACTTATCAAAGGAGAAACCAAGTCAAGTAAAATACCAAAAATAAACAAAAATGCCTGGGAATACAAATCATGTCTCAATAATAACCCTGAAGTTTAATGGCTTAGACTCACAAATAAAAAAATATAGCCTGGCAGATTGGATTTTTTTAAAACAGAATCCAACTATATGCTGCCCCCAAGAGACTTATCTCAAAGGAAAAGACATCCACAGACTGAAGGTGACAGATTGGAAAAAAATCATACCACTCACATGGACTGTGGAAGCAAGCAGAAGTTTCCATCCTTATATTGAATAAAGTAAACTTCAAACCAGAGTTAATCAAAAGGGATAAAGAAGGATATTTCATACTACTTAAGGGGAAAACATTCATCAACGAGACATAACAATAATAAATTTATATGCCCCAAACAATGGAGTATCTACATTCATCAAACAAACTGTTCTCAAGTTCAAGAGTCAAATAGACCAAAACATAAAAATTCTGAGTGATGTCAATACACCTCTTTCACCCCTGAAAAGATAGTTCAAACGAAAGCTGAACAAAGAAACTATAGAATACTATAATACAATCAATAACTTAGACTTAACTGACATGTATAGAATATTTGATCCTTCAATGAATGAATATACTTTCTTCTCAGCAGCACATGGATCCTTCTCTAAAATAGACCATAGTATATGCCACAAAGCAACTCTTAGCAAATATCAACAAGTAGAAATACTATCTTTTGTTCTATGAGACTACAATGAAATGAAATTAGAAATCAATGATAAAATAAAAATAAAAGCTACTCCAACACCTGGAGACTAATAAGCTACTGAATGAACAATGGGTTGCAAAAGACATCAAGGAAGACACTAAAAACTTTTTTTTTAAAAGAGAGAGAGAGAGAGAGAGAGAGAGAGAGAGAGAGAGAATTTTTAATATTTATTTTTTGGCAGATACAACATCTTTGTTTGTATGTGGTGCTGAGGATTGAACCGGGCCGCACACATGCCAGGCGAGCGCACTACCGCTTGAGCCACATCCCCAGTCCCACTAAAAATTTCTTAGAGGTAAAAGAGAACAATGTTACAACATATTAAAATCTCTGGGACACTATAAAGGCATTTCTAAGAGGAAATTTCATTGCATGGAATTCATTCCTTCAAAGAAGAAAAAGTCAACAAATGAATGGCATAATATTACATCTCAAAGCCCTAGAAAAAGAAGAACAAATCAACACCAAAAGCAGTAGAAGACAGTAAATAATTAAAATCAGAGCTGAAATCAATGAAATTGAAACAAAAGAAACAATTGAAAACATTGAAAAACAAAAAATTGATTTTTTTTGCAAAAATAAATAAAATTGACAGACCCTTAGCCATACAAATGAAGAGGAAAGGAAAAAACTCAAAGTACTAACATCCATGATAAAAAAGGAAATATCAAAACAGACACAACAGAAATACAGAATATAATTAGAAATTATTTTGAAAATTTGTACTCCAATAAAATAGAAAATATAGAAGGCATTGACAAATTTCTAGTCATATGATTTGCCCAAATTAAATCAGGATAATATACACAAATTAAACAGATCAATTTGAAGTGATGAAATAGAAGACACCATCAGAAGCCTACCAACAAAAAATGTCCAGAATGAGATGGATACACACCTGAGTTCTACAGGACCTTTAAAGAAGAACCAATACCAATACTCTTCAATTTTTTTCAGGAAATAGAAATTGAGGGAGCACTTCCAAACCCATTCTATGAGGTCAATATCATCCTGATTCCAAAACCAGGTAAAGACACATCAAAGAAAGAAAACTTCAGACCAATAACTCTAATGAACGTAGATGAAAAAAATTCTCAATAAAATACTGGCAAATTAAATACGAAAACATATAAAGAAAATAGTGCACCACAATCAAGTGGGGTTCATCCAAAGGATTCAAGGTTGGTTCAACATAAGGAATCAATAAATGTAATTCATCACATCAATAGACTTAAAGATAAGAACCATATGATCATTTTAATAGATGCATAAAAAGCATTCAACTAGATATAGCACCACTTCATGTTCAAAATACTAGAAAAACTAGGGATATCAGGAACATATCTCAACACTGTAAAAGCTATCTATGCTAAGCCCCAGGCCAATGTCATTCTAAATAGAGAAAAATTAAAAGTATTCCTTCTAAAAACTGGAATAAGACAGGGATGCCCTCTTTCACCACTTCTATTTAACCCAATTCTTGAAACTCTATCCAGAGTAATTAAACACAGGAAAGAATTTAAAGAGGGGCTGGGGATGTGGCTCAAGTGGTAGCGTGCTTGCCTGGCATGTGTGCGGCCCAGGTTCGATCCTCAGCACCACATACAAACAAATAATATTGTGTCCACCAAAAACTAAAAAATAAATATTAAAAAAAAAAAGAAATTAAAGAGATATGGATAGGGAAATAATAAAGCAAATTATCACTATTTGCCTATGATATGATTCTATACCTAGAAGAACCAAAAAATTCCACCAGAAAACTTCTAGAACTAGTAAATGAATTCAGCAAAGTAGCAGGATACCAAATCAACACCCATAAATCAAAGGGATTTCTGTATATCAGTGACAAATTCTCAAGGGAAACTAGGAAAACTATCCCATTTACAATAGCCTCAAAAAAAAAAAAACTTGGAAATCAACATAACAAAAGACATGAAAGACCTCTACAATGAAACCTACAAACACTAAAGAAGGAAATTAAAGAAGACCTTAGAAGATGAAAAGATCTCCCTTGTTCTTGTATAGGCAGAATTAATATTGTCAAAATGACCATACTACAAAAAGCATTATACAGATCTAATGAAATTTCAATAAAAATCCCAGTATTCTTCATAGAAATAGAAAAACAGTCATGAAATTTATCTGGAAAAATAAGAGACCCAGAATAGCTAAAGCAATTTTTAGCAAGAGGAGTAAAGCAGGTGGCATCGCCGTTCCAGAACTTAAACTGTACCACAGAGCAACAGAAACAGAAAAGTCATGGTACAGGCACCAAAATAGACTCAGCAATAAAAGATAATAAATTCATGGCAATTGCAGGTATGGATGGAGAATATAATGCTAAGTGAAGTTAGCCAGTCCCAAAAAACTAAATGCCAAATGTTTTCTCTGATATAAAGAGGCTGATTCATAGTAGGGTTTGGAGGAGGAGCATGGGAAGATTAGATGAACTTTAGAATAGGGCAAAGGGGAAGGAGGCGAAGAGAGAGGGTAAGGGGATAACAAATATGGTGGAATAAGATGGACACCATTACCCTAAGTACATGTATGAAGACACAAATGGTGTGAATATACTTTATATACAACCAGAGATATGAAAAATTGTGCTGTATATGTATAATATGAATTGTAATGCATTCTGCTGTCATATATAACAAATTAGAATTTAAAAAATTAAAAATTAATTTAAAAAATAAAATAAAAGTCCTGGGAATGTGTAGCTTAGTGGTAAAATGACCCTGGGTTCAATTCCCAGGACCAAAACACCAAGAAAAGTCCCTGGCTACAGGACCAGGATTCTAGGATTCCAGGATTCTCTATGTCATGGGGAAAATGACCTTATCTCCGGTGAGCTTTCTTAACTCTGATGGGGAGGGGGTTTCTTTACAGCACACAGAGGAGGATTAAAACATACAGTGATTGTGAAAATACCTATAAATTCTAAAGAGTTATGTAAATAGATAGTGGTTAATAATAAATAAATTGAAACATTAAGAATAGGGAGATTAAAACCAAACATAATCTTATAATAAATAATGAAACATGTATACTAAAGGAAATCTTCTAAAGGGTATGACTCACCTAAAAAATATTGACATGGATAAGACATAAACCAAAAGTGTAGAGTGAGCAAGACTTTTCCAGGTAACATTTTTACCAAATATTTTCCATGAATTTCCATGGCATTTGTCAAGCTGTACTTAAAAATACCATCATTACACATTCAAATTTTAGCTAAACACACCCTCTGCCCCATAACACTTACTTGTAAAACTAAATATTATTCTCATATTAGTATTTTGATAAAATAGGAATTGTAGAAGCCCAGGCCCTTCAGGCATTGAAACACACACACACACACACACACACACACACACACCTATTTTCTCTATTTTTAAAATATTTACTGAAGATATTCATGATCTAAAATGAAGTTAAATTGTTCTTTTGCTTTCTCCTCATTTGAGTCAGCAAATCAATTCTGACAAAGCCAAGCATCCTTCATTCTCGGCATGTTTCTTTTCTAAGTAACAGAATAAATGTTTCTCAGGCTGAAGAAGTTCAGTCAATGGTGTATAACTTTGGGGGAAGGACTGGAATGTGAGGTGGAAGGTAACCATCAAAATAACAGTGGCTTAAGACGTGACTTCTGCTTTACTTATAATTATAAAGTAACTATAGTGCACTATGCAAATGCAGAAGCATCCCAAAGGGGAAACTTCATGTAGACATAGGCCTAGGTGGTACTTCTTGAGTTTGCACGTCCTCCTTCTCTCTTACTCTCTCTCCCAATTAAGTGTACTGAAAACTCCCTGGAATAGGAAAACATTGCACTTCCTGGACTCCAAAATTTTTTAAAACAGAAAAGAAAGAAAATCTTAAATATCAACACTTATATGAAGAATTTTTTAATCTGAAAGGCTATGTTGCTCTAAAAGTCAAATATCTCATTTGCTGACTGATTTCCACACACACAGTAGCTTCTGCCTTCCCCACCACTACCTTGTTGCTTTAGAAAGCGGAGCTGTGGAGGGGGCAATTAGATGAATAGATCTCATTACTCTAACGTTAATAAAAGATTTTATATTCTGAGATACCCACAAAAATAAGTCAGAGTTAGTACAGGATTTATGGGATGGGGAACAGAAGGAAAATTGTTTATCCCACAGATTGTGGTCCTGAAAAAGCTTTTATTGTCTTGGCAGGCTTGATTCCAAAGGAGAAGCTGTCCAGATTACAGAGGGAAGGCTAAAAGTACTTAGAAACCGAGTTGCTCTCCCCCGCTGCAAGGCTATTTGCACATGACATCCTGGCATTCTGGAAATGCCTCTTTCAACAAGAAAGGTGCAATCCAGAGGTTAGACCCCTCTCTTAAAGCCATCCTTGTTTCCCTCATGTACTAAGCAATGTTGGCAAATCGAGGCTCATCCACTACTTGGTCCATATGTAAGCTCATCTCCATACCCGACATGCCTTGTAAAAAATCCTTTTCCTTCAACATAGAACTCTAAAAAGAGGAATGCAGGGTTGTTTTTTTTTTTTTTAATATTGCTCCTTAAATAGTATTTATTTTTCTACTTGCCCAGTTGAAATGGCTCTAATGTAACCCAGCAGGCCATGTTTCTGTCAAGCTCAGAAAAGTGGCAGTCCAATACTGTGAGCTGCATGAGCTCCAATGCAGGAGCTCTGGAGACTTCTAGAACCTACAATCCAAAGGAGAGAACAAAGCACCCAACTGTAGAAAATTCTATTCAGAGGGAGTTAAAAAACTTGAACCCATAGCAGAAGCACTAAGAGGGGTGTTCTAAAGAGGAACGGCAGCCAGACCATGTGACTGCATAGCAGAGAGGTGTTTCCTCAACATGGGACAAACTGCTCCCCTTGGAAATAAGGAAGCTGGTGAACAGTCTTCGGACTCTTCCCATAACATGGATGTGAGAGAATCTTCTCACTCAATAGCACTAGAGTAAAGCCAAAAGAGCACACTGCTGTCCTAATCTTAGAGGTCTTATTCTGATAGGTTTCTATTTATTCAGAGTTATACAACTGTGCATTAAAAACCACCTGGATGTTTGTCTTCTCTCCACACATGCCTTCTGATTGGGCTAAACATGCACATACACTGTATTCATTTAGAAGAACTCTAATCTCTGCCCCAAAATAGAAATATCTTTTTCAGACAAAAACGGGAGAAGAAAACAAAACAGGAAGAAAAAAAAGACGAGAAAGGAAAAGGAAAGCTTGAGGTCTCTGACTTGTGGAGACTCCTTATCCTTACAGAGTGAGATTTAAGCAACTGTATCTAGAGAAAACGTCCTGTAGTCAGAGCAAGGAACTCTCAAATGGGACATTTGTAAAAGTAGTTTCAAAAAGAAAAGGAGAAGAAAGAAAAGAGTGATACACTTTTGGGTGGGGTGAAATATAGTGGGGGAAAAAAGAAAAACTTCCAAGAGGAGCCTCAAGGCTGCATCTCTTGAAGGTTCTTTCAATTTGTTCCTTAGCTTTAAATTGCATGGATATGACAAAAAGCAGAAGAGGGGTTGGCTCTTCAGGCAAACTAAATTCCATGTGCATTCTGTGTCATTACATGAGTAAAGGCAGCAGATGTATCCAACTGTCCCTGCAGTTATAGCACTGGCTGCTTGTCCACACAGGTCATGCCAGCCCAGCCCACACTTACCAGGTTGATGTCTGTGCATGATATTCTACTTCATGTCAAAAGTGGGCCATAAAACTTGTGTTGTCATATTCACTACTTAACATTTAATGCCTTCAGATCTCAGTATGTCTGTGGTCGTTTGCAAGACTCGTGTAACTGTTCTTTCTGATCCATTAAAGCAAACAAAAGTTAGGAAGGGATGGAATTCTACTAATCTGTTCTTCCTCTCAGTAATCCATAAGGCACATACTTCATCACTATGTGGACCCTTCTCTGAAAATGAAGCATTTCCTAAGCAAATGCACCCTTTGAAATGAATAACCATGAAGCTCTCCTTTGTACTGAAATATCACCAAAATAAATACCTAACCTAATGTTCCCGTATTAACATTCCAGACTCTCAATTGTCTAACCACCTCTCATAGTTGTATGCTAAGGTTTCACATTAAAACATAGCTAGTCCTTGAATTTTGTTTTGCATGATCTGAGCTGAGGCATGAAAATTTTTCTAAGAACATCAATATTCTCTTCTTCCTGTGCTGCCTTCACTGCCATGGATAACTAATTATAAAGGTTGTAAGAGGAATCTTACAGCGTATGCCACCTTCTCTCTGGAGCCTATGATCTGTACCTTCCATAGAAATTAGATGAAAAGAGAGTGTTAGGAGTAAATGACAAAGAGTCCACTTGAACATTCTTTATTATATTCTTTATTTTTTATATGTGGTAACAAAGACATCATTGATATTATAAATTAGTCAAAGGACCAACAGATGAAACTGATCCTCTGTGTTCCAGCTCAAAACTATAAACAGAGACACAGAAGGGGCAGAAAACAGTAAGGGGGCTGATAGAGAGATGTTCTCTGAAATCTTTTACTGTAGAAAGATGTCTTCTAACAACTACAGCCAACCACCTACAGGTTCTGATTCATTTCGGCAGGAGCCTCCCTACCACTCACATCTGCTAAATGACCTCCATCTCAGCAGTTCAGCATCCACAACCATGACTTTGAGCATTAAAGTCAGCTAACTTCCTCATACTTACTCAAATTCCTATATACATTATGCAACATTGGTGAAATTATTCAGTACCATGTCGATAGTTTCACCTGTATGTATGCAAAAGTAATATTCAGCTTATGATAAACCTTGGGTGTAGTTCTTTCTATTGGAGAATATAGAAGTATTTTTCTAAAGAAAAACTTAAGAAAACAGAGAAGCCTTCCAGTTTGGAAACCTGTGGTAATAATGTATCACACTCAGAACACCAGATGTCCCAGTGTGGTCTGGTTAATCGGAAGCCATAGACCCCACATCTGCAATCCACCTCACACATGGCCTGTTAATTTGACTGTTCTATTGGTTTGCCCATTCATGTTCCCAGAGCATTTTATATTTCCTTTTTCTTTGCCTCTTTTTGCCTCTTCCCAAGATATTAAACTGGTTCTTTTTGTTTCTCCTTCTTCATTTTTTTCTGTCTCAAGGGGCATGCAAATCTTTAGGACCCACAGTAAGTGTGGTCTTTGAGGAAAGGTTTGCCTGAAAAGTTATAGAATATTTCATGTAAAAGTCTCTTTAATTCATGCAATGATGGAGAATTGATGAATTAATGTAATATCATTATGTTTAGAATAGAATCTTCCCATTTATAAAAGACCATATTTTAGGAAACTTCAACACAGTAACCTATTAAAAAGTATCTAGAACAAAATTAAACACACCCAAGCATACACAAGCTCATAACTCCTATAGCTATAAAAGCATCTAAATGACCAGGGCTTCCTCAGAACCAATATGTACACCAAGACTGTAACATCAGTGGAATCTCTCTATGTGTGTCTGTGTGTCTCTCTGTCATGTGTGCATGTGCACACACACACACATGGACACACAGACACACATCTTTGAGAACCTGGAGTTTCTGTTATGAGGTCTTACGAAGAGGCCATTCATATGATGCTGTGAATAAAGACAGACTCCCATATAAATTTTTAAAACTCTTAAAACTATAAATCCAATGTGCTTATCTATCTGGATTCTCAGCCCAAAGAAATTAGGAGAATATAAAAAGACTAAATGGAGGTGAGAAGGTTAGGAAGAGATACTGGAGGCAAAGAGAAAAAACAGAAGGCAGAGAGAAAACAATGGAAATTGCCTCAACAAACAATGAAAACATTCTCCCAAGCATGAACAGAATGATAACACTCTATAGCTCAGAAATACTGTAAATGTTCAATAATATCACAATAATTTGTTTGACAGGGTTGACATTATTGAGCTAGCAACCCAACATTTTGTTTGTCTCACTTGCCCCCTGGCCACACTACCTTTTGAATCAATGGCATCTGCTGCTTCAAGGGGCAGCAGTAGTACTCAGCCAAGTTCAGAAGAGTCAAGGTTTGGCCTAAAATTTCAAAACAGATTTTTTTAGGCCAATATAAGGCATCAGGTTGAGACAAGCATCTTTTATTTTGCAGGAACAAGATTTTATTGAAACAAAAATAAATGATTTTCTTAAAGATATAGGCTTTTTGAAAACATGGTGTCATGCCATGGGGGATTAAAAGAATCCAATTTCTTCTATATGTAATAGGATAGGAAAAAAGATGTGACACAAGGACAGTGCTTCAAAAAGAATCAGGAAAGCTTTTCTGGTATTGGGAGAAACTGGTGAAATTAAGAGAAGGACAAAGTGTTTGATGTGAGTAATAATGTCTAAGTCTTGCTTCTCCTCAAATGCAAGGTAAAACATTAAGGACTGTCCTATATATAGCCAGAGTGGTTTGAGAAAATCTAAAAACATCATGTGCTAAAACCTTGCTTTCCTGGTCTACTGCAAGCTTCTCAAAGAGGATTTTCTGTAGTAGGTGCTTTGAGTGCCCACCCAACTTGGATCCTCTCACATCTCTTTTCCCACTGATCAGGTCCCCTAGATTGTGTGTGCTTTTCTGTATTCTGAACCCATTTGTCCTTCAATGAGTTGTTTCTGTGATGAGCCAGAAGTGAATAGAAATGTATAATAACTTCAGAGTGTCTCAACTCCAGTAATGCTAGCCAGTAGAGAAGTAACAAGTTCCATTTTCTTGCTTTAAGAGGAAACAAACTCCAAGGTAAACTATATATCCCCCATGTGATCTGTCTGAGCCTGGAGCTTCAGCTGAATCTGCACACAATCTTCCTTCTCTCCTTCAGCATCCTAATTCTCCCAATCTCTTATTGTTTTCTCCTGGGAGCACTATTTTAATAAATCACTTGAAATCTAGTCCTTGGCTTGAGAGCTGCTTCTAGGAGAGCTAATATAAGCCTGAGAGTTGGGATAAAAACCATGTGATAGATGCACATGATCGCTGAGTACCCATAGATTTATTAGAAACCTCTGGATCTGTTAGAGGATTCAGATGCAGATGACTTAATCAAGACAGAAACAGGATGCTATCCTTTTCAAGATCAACTCCCATTTCTAAGGATAAAGATGACCCAACCAGGGAGGACCTATCCTGTTAAAGGAGGAAAGAGATTAAACAATGAATGACATCGAGGACCTAAGGGTCAGGACCTGAACATAAACTGGGAAAGTAAGTCCTGGAAGAAATCTTCAGAAGTGTTAGATGGCAGAAGAGGAGGAGTTAGAATATAAAACTTGGTAAGGTAAAGTTTATTTATATGAATATAAAAATCCTCTGAGTAATGATTTAACTTTCTGAAAAAGAACTCTGGAGCTTGATCTGATAAGCCTCTTTCATAGTACATGTTCCTAAAAGATGATGGATCATTTTTTTTCATATATTTATGGGTCATTTATATCTCTTCTGAGAAAAAACTATTCAGGTCATTAGCCCATTTTTTAAAATTTTTTGATTGGATTACTTGTTGTTTGGTTAAGTTTTTTCTTGGGGGGTATTCCTTTGTATTTCTGGATATTAAACTTCTGTCATAAGAAAAGCTGGTAAAGACTTTCTCCCATTCTGTAGGGTTTTTCTCTTCACTCTGCTCAATATCTGTAGCCATCAGAGAAATGCAAATCAAAGCAACATGAAGATTTCTTCTCACCTGAATCAGATCTGCAATTATCAAGCAAACAAACAACAAACAAGCAAAAAAATAACAAATGCTGGTGAGGCGGTGGAGAAAAAGGAACACTTGTACTATTAGTATGAATGCTAATTAGTATAACCACTACAGAAAACGATATAAAGTTCCTCAAAAAATTAAAAACAGAACTACCATATGATCTATCACTCCTGCATACACATCCAAAGGTAATGAAATCAACATACAAGCTATACCTGCATGCCCATTTATTGTGACACTATTCAAAACAGCCAAGACATAGAGTCACCTTTGTGCCTATCAATAGATGAATGGATAAGAAAAATATCATACACACACACACACACACACACACACACAAGAAGAATAAAATCCTGGAATTTGGGGGACATCATGTTGAGTGAAATAAGTCAGACACAAAGACAAGTATCAAGTGTTTTCTTTCATATGCATAAACTGAAAAATAAAAGATGACCTAAGAGTACAAGATGAACTATTAGGGACTAGAGAGGTGGCCAGGGATGGAAGTGGGAGTGAGAAAAAGTAGAAAGGAACATGAACATGATCAATGCATGACACACTGATTTATGTAAGTTTCTCAGTGAAAACTACAATTTGTACAATTGATACATGTTTATGAAAGTAAAAAAAAAATGACATACATTGAGTGATAGGAAAATGCTAGAACCAATGTGGTACAGAATGGAGGAAGAGAGCAAAAGGGTCAAAGAAGTGGACATGCTAGTCTTTAATGTGTAAACCACCACCTCCCCTGGGGGGCGGGGGGAGAACATTCTGTAGGAAGGCCTAGGGAATACTCTATTTACTAAAAAATACACTGGTGAGAGGGTCTCACATTATCATTGAAAAGTCCATAGGATTGTACTATGAAGGCTAAGACTGTTAGTACATGCTCTTATAGAGCTAGGCTTCTTAGTAATAATCAGCATGAATGACTCCGGTGTCAAAACTTTAACCATCAGAGGCAAAGTAGAAACCATGACCCTAAAGACCAGCAAGGTCAAAATGGCAGCCATAGGTTCCAATAATCAAGAATTTTGGGAAATGGCTAACAGATAATGCTGTATCTAGGGCAGATATAGGTGGCTAATTAGAGAAAGTTCTGTAGATAAGAAGGGAGAGAGAAAAAGGGAGAGAGAGATCAAGAATGTTGATATAAGCCACCTCAATTGAAAGTTAAGATAATTTGTTCAGCTTTCATACCTAATCCAGTTTCTACATCTAGAATCCAAAGATTAGAAATTACTGATCACTCTAAGGAAGGAAGATGCAGTGTTACAATACACTTTAACAGTAGTGATTATGTCCTTTCTCAAAGGATCTGCAGCATGTACCTGAGTCATCTCATATTTGAAGATTTTATATAGGTGGTTGGATCTGAACCCATCCCAATCCCGTGGATGTAAAGTACTATCCTGTTTCCCCAATTAGAGTAATAGCATCCTGGTATTAAGTAAATAAACAGAGTCCTGGTCGAGGTCCAATACACAGAAAGTCACATGGATCCACGGACTCATTCAGTAATGATTCTTCTGGTTCCTGAATGAATAAATGAAACAAACATACTGTTGGGCACAGTGGCACATGCTTATAATCCCAATAGCTTGGAAGGCTCAGGCAGGAGGATGGCAAGTTCAAAGCCAGCCCCAGCCACTTGGTGAGGCCTTGGTAACTCAGGGAGACCCTATCCCTAAATAAAATGTGTAAAAGGGCTAGGGATGTTAGCTTAGTGGTTAAGGACCCCTAAATTCAATCCCTGGTAATCCCCTCCAAAAAAAATAATGAAAGAAAGAAAAGAAACAAATACACTAAGAATCTAATAACACCTAGATACTAGATCTTTGATCTGTGGAGTAGTAGGAAAGGATGTTTGTATTATACCACGATGTCCACTGTAGAACATCCATTGCAGAAGAAGTACAGGACAGTTAGGTGAACAGGATGATTCTTCAAACTAGCTGGCATTTGTCCTTGATTATCCCAGTGCTTCTACAATGTATACATAAACGGATCAGCCATGATGTTAGGGATGGAAGCTAGGCATTGTCTAGCTAAGGGTGAGGAAAATATTCTGTCCAATTTGTCTGCAGAAGAGAACAATGTTGAATCCCTAATATACTACCATCACTTGAGAAAAAAAAATGCTAGTTTGTGGCTAGTTAATTCCAATGGATGCCTTTCATCCTAAAAGGGGAAAAACATTAAATTTTAATCAAGATTTAAAAAGGAAGGAGATTCTTCCTCCTGATCACAGTGCTTTGACATGAGCCCTGTCTTAAGACTCGCAGAATGTCTTATATACTGGCACAGAATCCTGAATAGTATCACCTTGGAACAAAGGAGCTACTTTATTACAAAGAATGTACTGCAGTAGATATATGACTCATTGGTCTGATGATATGCCACACAATTTCTGCATCTTTAGCCTCTGAAGCGCTAATTCCTGGAAGACATGCAAAAAAAAAAAAAAAAGTCTCATTGAATGTAAAACTCTGGAACTCTGATTGCCATTGGGTATCTTGAAACCCTAACCACAGTATACAAGTAAGCAAAGAAGAAATTACCATTTTGACAGGGATAATTGATCCCAGTAATAATCAAAATTTAGAATTTCCAAGAATCAATAAGTGGGTTGATATCAAATTAAAAAGCCTCTGAACAGCAAAAGGAATGACTACAAGTGTGAAGAGAGAACCTACAAAATGGGAAAAAAAATCTTTGTCAGCTATTCCTCTAACAGGGGATTAATATCCAGAATATATTAAGAACTCAAAGCCTTAATGATAAGAAAATAACCCAATGATAAAACAAATAACCCAATAAATAAATGGCAAAAACAGACATTAAATAGACATTTCTGAAAGAAGAAACATAAATGGCCAGCAAACATGAAGTGTTCAGCATCTTTAGCAACTAGGGAAATGCAATTCAAAACTACACTAAGATTTTATCTCAATATAGTCAGAACGGTGATTATGAAGAACCCACACAATAGTTAATGCTGTAGAAGATATGGTAAAAAGGTACATTCATACATTGTTCATAGGACTGCAAACTAGTACTACTGTGGAAAGCAATATGGAGAATCCTCAGAATACTAGGAATGGAACCACCATATGACTCAGCTAGCCCACTCTTTGGTATTTATCCAAAAGAACTAAAATCAGTATTCTATAGTGATATAGGCTCATAAATGCTTATAGCAGTACGATTCACATAGACAAGTTGTGGAACTGGTCCAGATGCCTGTCAACAGATGAATGGATTAAGAAAATGTTTTATATATATATACACACACAATGGTGTTTTACTAAGCCATAAAGAAGAATGAAATTATGACATGTGCCAGTAAATGGATGGAACTGGAGAACATCATGCTAAGTGAAATAGCCAGAGTCAGAAAATCAATGATTGAATGGTTTCTCTCATATGGGGAAGATAGGGAAAATAAGCAGGAAAAAGGGATAATAAGGTATCATAAAAATATAGAGAAGATCAGTAAAGTAGAAGGAGGAGATTGAGAAGGAGAGAAGATGGATAAAAAGGGGGAGGAAATACAAAATGAATTTAGCAAAACTACACTATGTTCATGTATAAATATGCTACAGTGAATTCCACCTTTATGTGTATCTATAAAACACCAATCAAACACAAATAAATAAACAAATGAAAGGAAGACCAGTAGAATAGAGGAAGGAGAATAAGGGAAATTGGGTAGCACTGGAGACTGAAATGGAGTAAATCAAATTGCATATATGTATGATTTTTTTCAAAATGAGCCCAACTATTATGTATAACTATAGTATACTAATGGGAAAAAAAAGAAAGGGAAAAGACTATTGGGTAGGTGATTAGTGGTACCTCTTACAAAGGAATCAGTATGTTAAAACTGGAAGAGAGCAAAGTTTCTAGATTTTTATCTAATCCCGGCCTTCAGTTTTATATAAGAAAACTGAAGCTAAAATCCATTTGGCTAATAAGTAGAAATCAAAAGATTTCAATAAATCTTACTCTAGAACTGATGCCAGATCTTAGGGCTAAAATTATAGTGAATTTTCTCTGTACATGCACATGGTTTTAAAATAAATGTTTCTATATGGACTTTTGCTCAAAAAAAGAAATAAAGAAACTTAAATATGCTATAGTCTGTGTGGAAACATCCACAGTCAGGCCAATCTTATAAGGGAGTATGTAAGGTATTTTTAAACTTGCAGGATTGTTTACATCTTAGAAACCCTGCTATGTTGTCTGTTGAGCAAAATTCTAAGGCTATCATGAGTCGACTCTTGATATCTATATACATTCATTTTACACATTTCAGCATCTCTTCCCTACAACAAAGTCAAGCTCAATAATACATATTCATGATTTACTCCAGGGGAAAAAAAAGATTAAAAGATTTAGTGTTCCTATTATGGGGTTTTTGTTCCCAGCATCTCTTGATATTCTCATTAACAACTTTATTTCATTCATATATATATGAAATATATATATGAAATAAATGTGTGTATATATACACACATACATATACATATAATTAATAATTAATATATACATATATTTAATTCTGGAATTTCCATTTGGGTGTTATAATTTTTATTTCTATGCCATGATTTCCTGTATTTAATCTTCTTATGGACATATTTTCCTGATAGGATCATTATAATAGCATTTATAAAACTGTTAAATTTTAAGTCTAAAATATTTTTCATCTCAGAGTCAGTCCCCATTAATTGTTTTTTCTCTTGATAATGGGTTATATTTTTTCTATTTTCCATGTGCCAAGTTATTTTGAATTGTATCAAGGACATTGTGAATATATGTCATGGAGACTCTGGATTCTGTTACATTGTTCTAAAAAATGTTGATGCTTATTGCTTGTTTGTTTCATTAAGTAAAATAATAGAATATAATTGGAAATTCTGTCTTACAAGCAGATGTTTGAATATTAGGTTGGTGTTTTTGTCCTTACTCAGGTAGGTTAAAGTCTTCCCATATATGTGTTTCAGGATTATTCAGAAATTCTTCAAGTTTATACACAAACATACACAGACTTCTGCATAGAATTCAGGATATCTCCTCTCTGCATCCCTCCCTTCTGAGATCCCTCCTGTACATTCTACCTGTTGTGTTCTTCATGCCAGAGAGACTCCAGGTTTGTCTATTACAGTCTCATATACCCCTTGAGTATAGAAAGAGTCCTGTCTCCAGGGTAGAAGCCATAAAAATAAGAAAATTATTTTGTGCATATAATTCCCTTCATCTAGCTTCTCACTCTCTCCAAAATCTTTCATCTGTCAGATTTCCTCCAATGCCGTCAAGTGGCTTTTTTTCTGTGTTTTGTCCAGAGTACAGTTATTTTGTGGGAGTGTCACTTGATAAAAGTTTACTTGGTCGTAGTGGAAGTATATAGTAGTGATTTTCATGGGAAATTTGTCTGAGAATAAGCACATACCACAATCATAAGTACACAGTAACCAGAGAAGACTCCTCACATTGTTGTCTGGTTCTCCAGGCTACCAACCTGAACAGTAGAAGTGCTAGCTGAAGGTGATTTTAAAATGGGTGTTAGAGGAGGGAGATTATGAGAATCAGTTTTTGCCATGGGAAAAACTATAGCATTTGGGATTAAAGCTTGTCACATCAAGGCCTCTTATCATTTTTTCCTCCCTGGAGAAACTGTGACCAACTAAGCCTTTGAGAAAACTGTGAACTTATGGAAATGCAGTTCAAGGTGGATTGTCACAGATGTTACTGGTCCTGTGCCCAAATATTCTCAGATCCTCTCAGCTCTGTGCGTCCATCCCTCAGGGGTTGCTGTTCTGCCAAGATTGCATCTTTGATCTTTTGCAGAGGATTGCTTTTGGGCCATAGGAGCAACCTTGCCAGAAGTGCCGAGGAATTTATGACCAACCACACTCTCCACATCCCTGCTTCATAACCAATGAGTAATTGATGAAGGAGTGAAAATATTCACCTTCCTTGGTGCAAAATGAAAGCTCTGACGTCCAATTTGTGCTTTTGAACTCCTGGGGAATCAGGCTGAGAATGGGACATGACCTGACCTTGGAACCTTGGCTTTTTCTTCATCCATATCCTACTTCCCCTACCTCTTCATCATCTTCATAATTCTTTTTTATTTTTCAGTACTTCCTTTGAAATTCACATGTATTCAATTCCCTATCTCAAGGTCTATTTCTGGTAGACTTTGACCTAAAGTACTCCATGTTCAGTGCTGCTGACCTCACAGAGTACAAGTACAGTGAGTACTAAAGACTGAGGGAATGGAAGACAGCCTCATAGAATTCACTATTGCATTATGACAGATAAAACAAAATAGCACAATGCCCCAAATGACAGAATAGGACTAGCCACATGTGAACGCATGTAGCAGTCAATCCAGACCAGCAGATATCGGTATCTGCTGAACTGTAGCAGAACCTAGCAATGATTTGATGTACTACTCAGAAAGGGCAAGCCCCTGATCTACTGCCCACACTAACTCAGAGGCTTCCCTGGAGCAAGACATGGATGAGGGCAGGGGGTGCAGAGTTTAAGAGGAGGAAAGTGCAAACCCTGACAACTGAGAATTTTTCTAAAAGTGACTATATGTTGGACTATACAGAAATGGAGATAACAATATCTAAAAATGGCAGGCACTGTGGCACTCACCTATAGTCATGGCTATTAGTGAAGCTGAGGCAGGAGGATATTAAGTTCAAGGTCAGTCTGGGCAACTCAGGGAGGCACTGTCTCAAAATCAAAAGGATTGGGGATATGTTCAGTGGTATTGCTCTTGCCTAGCATGTGCAAGACCCTGAGTCCAGTACCCTGGGTCCAGTCCCCAGTACTGTTAAAAAAAGCAGGGGGGGGGAACCTATTTAACCTATTTTTTTCTGACTAAACTAAGTCAGATTAAGTTTATTCTCAAATCTTGGAAGCAATGTGGGGCTTAATAACAGAAGGCTAGGCCTGACAGCTTATTAATTCCCATTTCTTCACTCCCCCAGTATATACCCACACTTTTCCCAACATCCCCTGGAGCCAAACTTCATTATCTGTATGGCTATGGAAATCTTTATTAAAGGCACTGATTTCTTTTACAGGAATATTTTACTAACCTAATACACCTGAGAGTTCTGATACACCAACCCAATTTTTAACATACTTCTATGTATGAGAATTACGTACAAAGATTACAAAAAACACACACAACCTAATATCTGGAATCCATTCCATCAGAGAGGTTCAGATTTAGTGTATCACAGTCAGCATCTGTATCAGCACGTGTATATTTAATATTCTCTCTGGATGATTTCCATGCACAACAAAGTTTGTATTCTCCTGCTTCTGATGTTGCCTATTCCTGAAGTTTATCCTTGCATTTTTCTTCTGTTTTCTTTGAGCCTTGGAATCTTATTTGGTTTCTCCCTTCCATAAATCCAATGATCCTAACCAGTTCATCACCTGATTTGATTCATCAACGCCCCAGTTAATCCTCCCATACAGTGTGACCTGTCAAGGGACTGTGTTAAGCTCCTGTCACTCAATTGGTTTACATTAACAACTCAGGCACCTGAATCTGTATAGCATCCCACCCTAAAGTAGCTTGCTTTCTTCCTTACACTCAGGAGCAAAAATCTCTTCTTCCAAGCTGAAATTGAGAAGCCTGTAGCATGAAACTTTTCGTTCCACTCAGAAAATGATTGTTTTGCCAGACCACACTTTCCAAATGAAATGGGTTATGCTGCAAAGGCAGCATCATGACCTACAGCTTTGTGTGAATGATTTCTGAACATACAATTTACCTGTTTCTTCTTCACTAGAAATGGAAAATCTTTTGTGACGAATAATTTTAAAAGCCCAACATTTTGTGAATTCTGAAATTTCACAATACAGTTCAGTGATATTCCATGTAATTCTACTACTCAAAGATAATTTGGGATCAAGTGAGGTTCTTTATAATTTTATCCAAGAAGGACCTATATTCACCTTGTACTTTGTGATAACAATGAATTATGAAAATGTATCTCTGGCTCTTTTGTTATAAATAAAGTTCAAGGAATTTTAAAACTATTGTTGTCAATAACTAGGCCACTTGATTGATGGATGTTTATGACTTCCTATTTTGTACTTAATATTTTGAACTTGGAATACCTCAAAAGACAAAGTATAGATTTTTGGTCTAATTTGTTCCTTCATGTTGCCTCATCTCAAAACACTTGGTTATGTGTTTTAAAAGAGGCAGATTTTACCCAATGGAGTAATATCAGTGACATATTAAAGAGAAATGATAAAGGAACATCTTCTCAGTCTATTGTCAAGATCTGTATGTAGTTGTATAGTTTCAATGTTTTCTTTTAATCACTTGATAATATTAGTATCTAAGAGTTCTGAGTGTGACACTATAACATGTGACCATGACTGCCTAGAAAAATAAAATGTTTTTATTTTAACAGTTCATGTCAATTGTAGTATAAACTAATGCCTTGATCTATAGCTAGGAGACAGAAATTAGAAGAAATAAAAGTTTATAAAGAGAAAGATTCCTGTATTTTAATGTGTATTTAAATAATTAAAGGTTGCCTTTTCACAAAAATTTTTCATAATTTATTTATGGAGATACATGTAATCTGGTTACCCATTATCTAAATAACTTAAAATTGATCTGTACTTTTATATTGATGGACTGAGTTTCTAATTTTTCACCATTTTCACTCAGTGCTATATGAAAAATATTGCATGTAAAAACACACACCAATACACATCATGTGCAAGAGTAATTTCTCCTCTACACCTAAAAATGGAATTGCTGCCAATGTTAGTGCTTAGTCAATCTTACAAGATATTACAAAATGGCTCTTCAAAACTGTTGCAGAATTTATGCTGTGGTGTTGAATAACAAGTCCTAAAGAATCTGTGTTTCTCCATGTTTTTTCAGTTATATAGTGTCTATACTTTTTTCCGATTTGGTGGATGAGAATACTATCTCTCGTTTTATTTTTTATTTCTCTAACTACTGATGGAGCTAAGTGTTTTTTTTTTAATATTTTTAATTTATTTTTTAGGTTTTGGTGGACACAACATCTTTGTTTGTATGTGGTGCTTAGGATTGAACCCAGGCCGCACGCATGCCAGGGAGCGCTCTACCGCTTGAGCCACATCCCCAGCCCCTAAAATATTTTTTAGTTGTTGATGGAAAACTTTATTTTATTCATTTATTTATATGTGGTACTAAGAATCAAACCCCCAGTACCTCATAAATGTGAGGCAAGTGCTCTTCCACTGAGCCACAACCACAGCCCTGAAACTAAGCTTCTTTACACATGCTAACTCACACTCCCATATTTCAATGAGCTGTTTTACTTTTCCTATTAGCTTATATAAATTCTTTGTCAGTTTTGGATTCTATGTCTTTGTGCAGTATATATTACAAATATTTCCTCTGAGTCTGCAGTTCAATTTGGGGAGGGAAAATTGTAATGCAATCATATTTTCCTTTATCTTCTGTGTCTTTTGTGATTTAAGAAGATTTGGGTACCCCAACATTATAAAGAAAGATTTAAAAAATTTTCTGTCTTGAAATTTATAATTACAGTCACATATATTTTTATCCTTTGGGGAGTTTATTGTTATGCATAGTGCCAAGTAAGGGTTAAGTCAGATTTATTTTCTATTTGGACAATTAACTGTCCCAGCGCCACTTACTAAATGCTTAGTCCTCTTTCCATTGCTTTGAGACTGCATCTCTTCTATGTACCAAGTTCACCCCATGCTTATTTTTCGACTCTATCTCTGTTTTCTTGATATGCTTTTCTCTCTATGGGCAAATAACACAGATGATGACTTAGGAAATGACCTGAAGATTTTATCAAATGTTTTAACTCAAATTCCTCAGACCAAAATTTAGTATCCACTATTTACTGAAAAACTATTCACTGAATTTTCTTTGATGACAACCTGTGGTAGAAGGACCCTCACAGACTTTAACTCCAATAGTCCCAAGGTAACATCAGCTGACCCAGGGCCAACGACATGTGGCTAACTAGTCTTTGCTTCAGTGTCTGTCTCTGTAAAATGAAGAAATAGAACACAGTCCTTTGCCTGCCAATAATCTATGACGCTGCTTATTTCCTTCCCTTCCTAGCTCTTGTCAGAGGCTGTAAATATTTAGCTCATTTATTTACTTGCTTGTCTCCCCATATCAGCAAGAACAGAGAACAAACCTGGCCATTTACCATTGTATTCCTAGTGCTTACCCTGGACCTGATATGGAAGATATATAGATCAAAAATGTATGGCAAAAAAGGTAATAAATTATTAGTTACAGAAATAAGTTTAAATCATATTTGCTATGAATATACATGTCACAATTCTAGAATTTGTATTTCATATATTCAGAACTCTATATTCTAGGGGCTGGGGTTGTGGCTCAGTAGTAGAGCACTTGCCTAGCATGTGTGAGGCATTGGGTTTGATTCTCAGCACCACATATAAATAAATAGATAAATAAACAAAGGTCCATCAATAACTAATAATTTTTTAAAAACAAGAACTATATATTCTAAGGTGACAAAAAGGGCTATAATCCTTAAATATTTCAATAACACTATAATTCTTATGATTATTTCTTGGTAAGATGATGGATATAGGCTTTCTCTCTAAAGATATTAAGAAGTGGGACATTGTAATGTGAGTTGGGTTGATCCTTAGAAGTCACATGGAGACTGAGCAAACCCTTGAAAAATGAGCAGGATGTAAATAGGCAAAGAGGCAAAGATACTGCTAATAGCAGGGATAGCAAGAGTAAAAAAAAGGTTTTTATCTGGTAATGAACATGGAACAGCAGAGGATTCATTTAAAGCATCAATAGGTATGAAAATGTGAAATAAAGTTTCAACACCTACTAAAACACCTCTTTTTTTGGTAAATTATTTTTAAAAGGCATTTATATTCTACTTAAATTATTTCTTGTAATAAGAAAATTGGGTGAAAGGTTGAAATTCTCTATCCCCTACAATATTGAATTACATGTACAGCATTAAAAACTTGTTGACCTTCAATCTTAGAGAAACAAACCCTTCTGTTGGATTTCCTGTACTTCCTGCTTCCTGGTAGGATGTGCTCTGAGTATTCTAACAGTGCTACTGAAGAGAAGGGATAATTAGATTTTTTTAAATATTATTTTAATATTAACTTTAAGCATCAAAGTAAAATCTGATCGTTTTGTATCATATTAACTTAGATAAGTTCAATTTCACAAATCCAAAAATTTATTTCTAAGCATAGGCTTCCTAAAATGAGTTTGATCTTCACAAAGTCCATATTTTAATCCAAAATCTGGTTATTTATCCATTGTCAAGATCAAAGTAAATTTTACTTGTGTTTAATAAAAATTCTGTGGTATTTCATCAAAGTAAATGAAGATTATATAGCAAACCTTGTCACCTAATTAGAGATTTGTCAATGTAATTAGCATTTGCATTTTTGCCGACTATAGAAATCTAGACACATTTTATAGTTGGCCTTTCTTGGTTGTCGTTTTCATTCATTAGTCTACTAGCCCCTTGACTGATGTCTCCTACTTGTACCAAAGCATTAATCTGGCTAAAATTCAAGTCCTTAAATAAAACCAAATATAAGCAGACTTATCTAAAAAAGACAAAATAACTTGACTTTAATTAAATATGGTTAAGTTTTTTTTTTTTTTTTTACTCTAGTGGGCTAAATTTGGAGAGCCTTATGGTGGTAATTGAAAAATCCATCTAACCCATCAAAAAAAAAAACAGTTAACCCATCACATGCCACTAGAGGGGAATGAAAGAGACTTTTGCTAAGCAGACCTACTTGAGCTTAAGTTTATATCTCTACACACTGAAAATATTTCCATTAGTAGGTGTATTTAAACAAAATTATCATGTATACTATATTAATTACATCAGCTACTTTGTTATAGGAAATGAGATTCAACAAAAGTAGAAGAGTAATCTTGAAATGGTATATAAGTTAGAGCATACCCCAATCCAACAACTCAAGAAAGACTATTCTGGAAGTAATTTTATCATTCTCAAATTAACAAACACAATCAATCAGTATGGTGACCTAGCCATAGAACCAGTTGATTTCTTAGTGGAATACATCAATTCATTGTTAAAAAAAATGCCTTAGAAATTTCTTTTCAGATTTGCTTGTATGTTCATCAAACACATTATTAATCCTGTCTATATAAGCAGAGTACTTTTAACACAGTCCATACAAGGTGCACTCTAGAACTGTGAGAAGTGGCATGCCAGTAGACTGGTTTGGAGGGGAGATGAGAAGAAAAGGGGAAGAAAGTATTTTGTATAATATTGCTAATGACAGAACTCTATTTGAAATAGAGTTAAATCTCCCCTTCAAAACTACTTTTTCTGTTCATTCACTGATGAATGCCACTGAAAAGCTAGACCCCAATTCTTCTGGCTGGGAAGGCAATCTTCTTTCTGACATTCCAGAAAGAATTTGTTATCACTAACCACAGTTGCACCTCAGTTTTCCATTAATGTAAAACAGAGTAGTCAAAGTAAAGAAATAGTGGGGACTATGATTCAAGTATTTTTGGATGATCCAAGAATGACATTACATAGTCCATAATCACCTAGAGTGAAAAATATGAGCACATTATTACCACATTCTAGGAAGCATATTGCAATATCCTAAGCATCAGCCTTACTACTCTAATTATGCCTAAATCACTATCAAGTTTCAAGAAATATACTGCATAAAAGAACCCATTTCATTCATTCCAATACAAAACAAATGCATAAAATATATATTTTGTGAAAATTCTTTAAATATTTCCAAAAAGTAGCCTAAGATGAATTGTTGACATTTATGCATTCCAAAGCTTGTCATATTTTGAGAGCTATAGTTTTTTTTTTTTTAGTATCCACTTTTAAAGGAACATTCAGAGATAATCAAGTTAAATGTAATACATTCAGTTGGGTAAGATTATTAATGATCAAAGTGATTTGATATTTATATTTATTAAAATTTTGTTTCCCAAATCCTTTGGAATTGTTATAGATTGCAGATGGTGGTACCGTGCACTAACACAGCCTCTCTGAAAACAGCAATAGCAACAAAAGGGGCCTGATTTATAGCATTTGTCATTTTCCATGGTGTGCTAATTCTCAGTATGGATATTTTAAGTTACCACCATCACATCACTAAGTGCAGATTTGGGAACACATTGTCACAGTTGGCTGCCTCTGGAGAGCTGGCTCGAACACATCACAGCTTTGGAGAGTGGAAGGTCAGAGAAGGTAAGCAAAGTCACACAATTAGTGACAGGGATGATACACAGGCCAAGCCATGTGTTCTTGATTCAAATATAGAAGTTAGTCCATCAGAGCAAATGGACCAGAGGTGTCTTAAATCTGCCAAAGTCATATAATGCATGACATAAACTAAAGGTATGTCTTGTTACCAAGCTCTCCAGTGGTGGTGCTCTGCCTAGATAAATCTGTCTAGTCTCAGCATCAACTTACTATCTTTTTTTTAAACCAAGATTGCACTTTTCTTTTAAAAATTCTAAACATTAGTGTAATTTTGAAGATAATTAGAACTTGGACAATCAAGCATGGATAAATATGCTTTGTGACACATGTGTTACTTTTTTAACTACTTAATGATCATCCAACTCTGAATCCTGCTAGCTCACTTTCATCTTCAGGACTGAGATTGTCAAATTGTCCTTGTCTTCTTATCTGTTATTTATTACCTAATGTAATTCTCAGGGTGATCTTGTTTCTTCTTAATGAGAATTATTTGGACTAACCTGGGATTAGTGATAATTAGATTTGGAAACCTTATTGCTGTACAAGTTCTTGTTTCCTTTAAACTGAAACAAAAAGAAGAAATTGGAAAAAGAAAACAAATATCAGACAAGGTCTCTCCTATAGAAGTTAAAAATAATTTCATAACAAATTTTCCCCTTGTACTTGAAGAAGGCAAAATGTTCTGTTCCATGAAAGCTGTGCAAACTGGTTAAGAAATCTCTCATATTCTAAAAAAAAAAAAAAAAAAAAAAAGGACATTAATGAGAGAGAATTGCCTTATCAAATAATAAAATATATTCTAATGGTACATAAATTAGAAGATAGGCACAATGGCGCACAACTGTAATTCCAGCCATTCAGGAGGCTGAGGCTGGAGGGTCACACTTTCAAAGCCAGCCTGGACAACTTAGCAAGACCCTTTCCCAAAATAAAAAAATAGAAAGGGCTACAAATGTAGCTCCGTAGTTAATGCACCCTTGTGTTCAATCTCTAGTAGCAGGGAGGGAAAAAAAGAAGAAGATTGTGGTACTGGCCTAGGCACTGTCAGAACTATTAAAGAAAGCTAATCAGGTTTCCAAATTATGGACAATTGAAAAATAGGGTTTCCATGGACAAATACTTGCCAAAAATAATGCTTTCTTGCCAGGTGTGGTAGGGCATACTTATAATCCTGGTAGACACTGTTCCAAAATAAAACATTAAAAAAAGGAGGGGGGATATGATTCAGTGGTTAAGTGACCCTAGGTTAAATCCACGGTACCAAAAAAAGAAAAGCACTACCCTCTTTATCTACCTCCTAGAGATTTACAATTCATTTTTAGCATATTAAAGAGTCTGAGGCTCAGGAACCTGTTGAAACTTACAGAGTCCCACATTTCCCAAACTTACATGACCATTAAATCCTTCTAAAGATAATGCTTAAAATCATTTTCCAGCCTGGGATTGTGGCTCAGTGGTAGAGTACTTGCCTAGCACATGTAAGGCTCTGGGTTCAAATCTCAGCACCAAAGAAAGAAAGAAAGAAAGAAAGAAAGAAAGAAAGAAAGATATCATGTCCCTCTACAAATGCAAATACTTTTTAAAAATTTCCAAAGAACAATATTTGGATTTTGTTGGAATAGAGAATTCTAATAACTCCAAATATATATAGGAATATAAAATGTGGGGGGATGGGGGTGGGAATAGTTGAGATAAACATTAATTCGTCTATAAGGAATGGTAGAGGGAAAAAATGATACCAGGAAAACTAACTGTATTAAAAAAATTTAAAAAAAAAGAAAGATGGAGCCCTGCTTACTTCTTCCACCAAGATAAATTGCTGGGAAAGCTTGAACAATGCAAACTAAAACATTAAGGCCGAAAACAAAATATCGATTGATATGTTTAAAATATTGGGGAGAAAAACTCTTTCTTGACCCAACATTGAAGAAAGAAACCAGAGAGAACTTCATAAATATCACTAGATAAAAATTAAAAATTCTATGTAGCACAAAATAACATAAAGAAGAATGAAACAAAATTTCAAATGGCTAAAACAGTTGCAATACATATGACATGGAAAGGACACCACAATCAATAGTATAAGAAACCAATATAGGCACACCTGCAATCCCAGCAGCTTTTGAAGCTGAGATAGGAGGATCATGAGTTCAAAGCCAGCCTCAGCAAAAGTCAGATGCTAAGTAACTCAGTGAGATCCTGACTCTACACAAAATACAAAATAGGGCTGGGGATGTGGCTCAATGGCTGAAAGCCCCTGAGTTCTATCCCCACTACCAAAAAAATAAAATAAAATAAACACACACACACACACACACACACACACACACGAAAGAGAGAGAGAAAGAGAGAGAGAGAAAGGCGTAACAGAAAATAAAAGATAATTCATAAAACAAGAAATGTTAATGGCAATTAAATTCTGAAATGCTGCTCAATTTCACTATCAATTAAAATGAATATTTAAGCAGTACTGAAATACCATTTTCACTTTTGGAATTAGAAAAATTGGAAAAAAACGTTAAACAATAGCCAATATTGTTAAGAAAAATGAGGAATGAAGAGTCTCACCCACCACTGCTAAGTGTTGGTACAAGTTTCTAAGAGAAAATTCCACAATAGCTCTCAAAATTTAAAGTGCGGTTACCTTTTGACTTAATTATTCCACCTCTAGAAATATGTTTCTAAGAAAATATGTAAACAAAGATACTTGCAGTTGGCAATAGGACATATTGACTAAGAGGTTACAGAGTGTGAGTGTGGTGGCATGGAATTTTTCTGTTTGCCACAAATATTTATTAAATGCAGAGTCCTCGTCAGGCTCTAGGGGCACAGATATAAGCAGGTTGGTATTAGGGCTCAGATCATCATTCCCCAAAGTATGGCACCTTGGCATGCTGGACACCTTGAACTGAAGGGCAATGGAAGGACCTCTGAAGCAGTCTCTCTGGACTTCTGCCCCTCTTTCTCCTCCAGAGTAATAGAAACCCAGATTCCTTTTCTCCAAAGCATGTCATGGAAACTAGGACTCCACTTCCCCAAAGCAAACCATGAAACCTACAAAAGTCACTCTTATTCTAGAGGGAACCTGTCCCATCCTAAAAAGAAGAAATACTACACAGAGAAGACAAGACAAGCAGAATCTGAACAAACAGGCTGCGCTGGGTTTCCCTCAGTCTATTAGTTCACATCCTTTATCCAAACACATATCTACAGAGCTGTCCATTCTTCATGGAAGCTAAGCCTAAGGATTGGGTTGTGGCTCAGTGATAGAGTGCTTGCCTAGCATAAGCAAGGCCCTGGGTTCAATCAGCACTACCGTTAAAATATATATTTATATTTCCTTAATTCTGAAGCCTCCTAAGTCACATTAAACTTTAATTAAATAAATTTGTTATGTGCTTTCTTGTTGACCTGATTTTTTGTTATTAGCCATGACCCTTATGATGGCTGAAGAAAGGTATCATAGCCTCCTGTTCCTACAGTGGACAAGGGGTTCACCTTGTGGAATCTGGAGTGCAGTGAAAAGAGAAAAAATAAGCATATGCACAAGAAAAATTATCAGAGAGTGTAGTAATGTGCAAGTAACAGAGAAACCACTATTACACTGGAAAGTGGAAGACAGTGTTCCTGAGGAAATGCCATTTAAGTAAAGATGTAAATGATAACAAGAGTAATCTACACAAGAATGTAATGGATAAGGGATTTTGATTTATCCTAAAAATAAGGGGATTCCACATCAGAGCTATTTTAATGATATAATTTTCATTTTAGAACTAATACTGTTACTAATGTCTTAAGAATTCCTTTTGAGGGTAGTAGTAGAATCATACATGTAAATGTAAATGTTCCTGTCCTAGACGGGGTGAGGTGCAATGAGTTCCTGGATGAGGGTGGTGATACCAGCTATAGAAAAAGGGAAAGAATTTTTGAATATATTATAGGGCAAAGTAGATTGTGTTTTCTAATTAATTCGATTTGGGGATAAAAAGGAGAAAGGGGAATAATTTTGGTTTGAGGAAATGGAAGATTGTGATATTGACTTGTATCAATAAGTCTTTAGATGGGAGAGAATGATAGAAGTTCATGGGGGCATGGCACATCAGTAAACAATAATTCTGCTTTGACCAGTTCAGTTTGAAATACCTACTCCATATTTAAGTAGAGATATGAATTAGAAAAATGCATAAATGATGCAGAAGTTTCAAGAGAGGTCAGGTCTAGAAAAAGACATTTTGGAATTACATAATTAGTATTTAAAGCAAGAACTCAGAGTAGGAACTGGGGCTATATCTTGGTGGCAGAGTGTTTGGTTGACATCCAAAGCCCTGAGTTCAATCCCAGAACCAAATAAATGAATGGATGAATGAATGAATAAACAAACAAACAAATAAAACAGAACATGATAATTTGATAGCCAAGGAAGCAGGTAGAGGGAAACAGAACCGAATCACCAGTAGGGCACCCAACATGAGAGTTAACTAGGGAAAGAAAAGACAAGAAACTGATTCTAGTTCTGAAATCTTTTAATTCTATGATTTATTCAAGATAGTGTCCAGGATCCTCAGTTTTCTCATCTGTAAAGTGGAAAAAATCATCAGGAAAATTTCCAAGGCCAATTGGAGGATTGAAGGAAATTACTATAAGCAAAGAACATCACACCACCTTCATCAACATAACACATAGAAAGTGTCTAATAGTCATTATAGGATTTACTGCCACGATGTCCACTGTTTCAAAACAAAAGAAAAAGTGGAAGCCACCTAAATTATTTTCATGTAATAAAATTCTTTTTAGCAATCAATGAAAACCAAGGTATATGCAAATTAAGGACACAAATAATTCCAAGTTGTATTGTGTCAAATTAATACTTAGGAATAGAAAGCTATTAGAAGAAATGCAATCAGATTGGGTTTGATTTCAGCTAAAGAAATGAATAAAATTAGAGTCAATTCAAAACCAGTTAAGTTAAAAAATATATATCAGAAAGTAACCATAGTATCTGAAAGGCTTCTACTCTTTGGACAATAGAAATATCAGAATCTTCCACTGAGCAGACCTTGATGTTACTTCCACAAAATGTTTCGCTCATAATAAATATTTACCATAGAACTATAGAATTCAGATAGGGGCTTATTTTGTAGTTTCCAATGAATTCCTTTTTAAATTAAAACAACCCTCCATTCACATCCTAATTTTCAAAACTACATGGACTACAAGACATAAAGCACTGAATGCCTTAAAGGAAAATTTTCTTCCTACTTATTTTATTTCATTAGATCACTGCAGGGAATTAAAAAATCACTCACAACTAAATATTTCATCCAAAGTCTGCATGGCTTAAAGCAGTTAAAGAATAAAGACTTGAGATATTCAAAATGGTATTCATGAGCCAGGTTTGATTACTGCTTTTTGATTCCTATTTTAACAAAAAGATGTCAGAGTAAAGTTGAATTCTCTTCTTTAATCTCTTCCCCATTCTGTATTTTCAACCTTCTTAAAAAACAACACTGGGCTTTTTTCTCCCTTCATTCAGAGGTAAAATAATATCCCTTGCTGCCCTGAGTGATATAAGAACTGAAGAAAAGACAAAAACCCTATCAGTGGAGTCACTTGTGGGCAGCTGTGGAACTCTCCCAGTGACAGCTGGCAATTATGACTATCACCCTTGTGTTCTAGAACACAGGCTGAAAATCATTTGTATTTAAGTTAAAGCTTCAGTGCTTCTGCTGTGTGTTAATTCTCTCTTCTCATCATGCTTGCCCCTGTGGAGCTTCCCCCTACCTACTCAGCCTGCTTCCCTATGTCTCATTACAAAAGTTTATCCAACCGCTCAGTATATGCTTTACCTAAGGGGGAAAAAATTGCTAATATTTATTACCTGTACAGTTATTTTGACAACGTAGAAATGCATTTCAGGTTGGATTTATGTATCAAAAAATGGATTTGGAGTCAGTTAATACAAGTCTTAATGTGTTTCTGGCAATATTGGGGATTGGGTCCCCATTCTGTATTTTCAACCTTCTTCCACACACATTTCTCATAAATATTAAAGTGAATGAGCACAGGATTTTGAGTTTCACGCTATTGTGTGTAACCAGGGAAATTGCAAAATGCTTTAAGAATTAGCTCAGAACTATATATGACTATCTATATATTCATGTATATGGGGTTTATACTCTCATCTGAAATGTTTCAACTGGGCAACACTGTCCTTTGATCTTGAAACTTTATCTTTACAGATTAAATGGGATTAAACCCCTCTTTGTGTATACCTATTCATTATACTCTATCAAAATGAGAAACCCATACAGCTCTATTCTCTAGTCAAGGCATGGAGAGATTTGTGGATGGAGCCCATCAAATTGGGGTGACTGTTAAACCACAGTGGTATTCTCCCTCTACCTGCTATGTCTCTCATTCGTGTCCTTTACCTACGTATCTAAAATCTTCCTAGTTCTTCTAACATCACTATATCATCATCTATCATCAGTTAGAATAGCTAGTGTCACCTTGATACCCTCCCTTCAACTTCAAGAGTCTTGCCTATTTGTCAAAGGAATCCCAACAGATACAGCAACCAGGAAAAAACAGGCCAAAGGAAAATCACAGGCTACATGCCCTTTCGTGTAGAATGAAAAAGGATGTAAAAAAGAAATTACAGGCATTTACTGAATACCACATATCACCTTATATCTATATATTGATCCTTTGGCCTCTTTATTAACATGTTAATGTTAATGTTACATAGAAGGAGTTTAGAAAATCTATTGCCAGAGGGTTTGTGCTATAAACTAAAGGTCACATATTTAGAAATTTAGGAAGTGGAAGGACCAGGCCTAATGGTCAGATCTGATAAATTCTAAATCCCCCAAATTTTTAGTCTGCTTTCCTTGGGATGTTATCATTTGTAAGCAAAGCAGAAAAAAAAAATCTCTCTTATTTGCCCAATTCTCTAGCCTATACCTTTGCAAGTTTCTGCAAAATTGCTGTCTACCAGGGAGCAGCCAGCAATATTATCTTGGGGTAGCACTGATCAAGGAACATCGCAGAAGTTAGTCTGGCTAGTATCTCCTTGACACCCTCACTTCAACTTCAAGAATCTTGTCCATTAGGCAAAGGGATTCCAGTTACAAGAAACTAACAATGGTTAGTCCTTGTTAGGAGCTGAAGAGGATAAAAGAAGTTAATGTAGAGTCAAATAGTGCACTGGGGAAATCCTGCATGCAGACACTATGAGAACTGTGCACGAGTACCCATTGAGAAAGCCACAGCTAGGATATGAGAGGTGGTCAATTCATGTGTTCTTTGCTAAAACACTTTTTTTCCTACTCCCAGACTGAGTTAATAGAAATGTTAACCATTCCTCATTATTTGCTTTTTGTTTTGTTTGTTTGTTTGTTTGTTTTGAGTCAGAGTCTCATTAAATTGTTTAGGGCCTTACTAAGTTGCTGAGGCTGACTTTGAACTCATGATGTTCCTGCCTCAGCCTCCCAAACCCCTGGGATTACAGGCATGTGCCATCAGGCCTGACTCATTCCACATTATTTGCAAACTCTATCTTGGTGGAGTAGGGTGGAGTTAAGACTGAAGTTTTAAACTGAGTAGTAATGACTTTTTAATAACTGAAAATTATCAGAGTATTGAGAACTACCCACAAACATCCAAGAGACAGAAAGATTCATACAATCATAGCTGGGACTAGGAAATAGAAAAAAATAAACTTTAAGAAACAGACTCAAGAAACTTCTGCTTCTACAGGAAGCTGTGTTGTTGATGCTGCTGTTGTTGATGATGATGGTATTATTATTGTGTGTGTGTGTGTGTGTGTGTGTGTGTGTGTGTGTGTGGTACTGAGTATTGAACCCGAGGGCACTCTATTACTGGGCTACATTCCTATCCCTTTTAAAGTTTTATTGTTGAGATGGGATCTCATTAAATTGCTAAGAGTCTGGCTAACTTGCCAAGACTGGCCTTGAACTTCCTCAAACTCCAGAACCGTGGAAATTACAGACAAAAGTTCTATCATGCCTGGCTTGTATTATTATCTGAATCCTCAAGTCAGTGAATGGACACAATGTTATTGCCACTTTTCAGGTCTGGTAATTGATATCCAGAGACATGGAAGAATTTACTACATTAACAGTAAGTGACAGAACCCAGATTCAAACTTGGAACTAATAAAATCCATAATATGCTGCAAATCATTTTGCTATAATGCTAAGACAACACCACGTATTCAAAATAGTTTCAACATTAAACAGTGTTTAGATGAATTGAATTCAATTATGTACAATTATGCAATTGTAATGTTTAAATAAAACTATTTTATTAGAAAAGATAAAGTTCATTTTATTAGAAAAAAATGTGTTGATGTAAAAAAGAAATATATGCCATAGTGTTGACAATAAAATCACACACACTCACACACAGAACAAGAAACTATACCCTTATGTCAAAATGTTTGACAGTGGAAGATATGGTAGGACAGAGGACTTACAGGTCACTTTGTCCTGCTTCTTGGTACTATTTCTTTCATGAGGCCTCTTAAATAATATTATAAATGTTAACAAAATTTTGGAAAGAAAACTGTCCTGACATTTTCACTACATTTTGTGCATATGGTATAAGAAGCATAATATTGTATTTATTTAGCTTATTTTAAAATTACTAAGAGTAGCCAAAAATCTTAATACTTAGTTTATGAAACAAGTAATTTAATCAAGTAAGGAAGATTTAAAAGAATGTGTGAGCAATTTTCATTTATATAAGTGTTTATAATTTCCATCCCACCTCTTAAATTGCAGTGTCACTTTGGGCAGGTACAGTGGTGCATACCTATAATTCCAGCAACTCCAGGAGGCTGAGGCCGAAGGATCAAAAGTTTGAGGCCAGCCTTAACAATTCATCACAGCCCTAAACAACTTAGCAAGACCCTCTCTCAAAATAAATATATATATATATATATATATATATATATATATATATATATATATAGGGCTGGGGATGTGGCTTGGTGGTTAAGCATCCCTGGGTTCAATCCCTGGTACCGAAAAAGAAAAAAATGCAATGCCACTTTAAACAATTGCCATGATGTCAAATTTGAGCTGCATATGTTTATTTCAGCTAGTAATTTCAATTAAGAATGTCCCATAAATAATCTCACCACATAGAGGTGTCAAAAGCTAAAGGAGGTATAAACTTTATCAGCAGCTTTTTCTAAATTTATGGAACATGAAAGTCAAACTCACAAAATCAGCACTATTACAAGACAGAACTATATTCAGTTGAGCATGGGTGAGCACACATTTCATACACAGAATTACACGGGATCCATTCACATACGTCACATCCACACAGCAAAGCTGCTGGGGCCCCTTGCAGCTGTCTGGAAGTCACTCAAAGCGATTACAAGTCAGAAAGCAGAGAGAGGCACTGAGAGTCCTTTTGTTTCAACACCACATTCCTTTCCAGTGCCTCTCCAATTCTCATTCTCCCTCCTGCAGTATTTTTGGTAAAGATCCCCCTGTGAATAATAACCCTTCTGAGGTCAGAAAAGCAATACAGTCACCACCATTTGGGTGATTGTCTTATTACAAATTCCCCCGGCAACTCTGCCAACAGACAGGGCAGAACGTGTGGCAAAATCATCTTAATTAAAACAAATGTACCCTGAAAAATATGCTTCAGGAAATATGCAACAGGCCTTGAGACCCAAGGGTGTTCCAACAGTGCCAGGACAGGGAGTACTCAAGAGAAGCACCCTGAGAACAGAGAGAATGGAGACACTTGCCCATGCTCTAGACATGGAATCCTTTCACCAGTTTTTCCCTTTGTCTCCTTTTCATGTAATCATGCCTCAGTTTCCCTATTCATGAAATGAGAAAACAAAGAAGAGCATCCCCTTCAGAAGAATGTGGCAGAATCTGCACAGTAGTTTACTGAACAGCCTTGAATGACTTCACATCTTAGGATGAACAGAGAATATTCTGGGAACTATTAAGTTCTACATTACACAGATGATTGTATTATAATATGTGTGGCCTCTTCAATCCTGGATCTTGCTTGAAACAGTTAACTTCAAGCTGGTGCTCAGTAATGGTTTTATTCAAACAGCAGTTGTCTGAAATACGTTTCTTTAGGGAATTTTTTCTCCATGACCCATGTTCTACTGCCCTTGACCTCTACAGAGTCTTTGCTCCTTACAGTTTTATGGTCTCATTAATGGCACTATTTTTTTTTCTTCTCCTAAAGAATTTCTAATTTAAGCATATGACTTCTGCATAATCTCCGGGTTTAAAGATAGAAATTAGAAATACTAGCTACTGAAATTTGCTGCTCTGTTTAAATGAATCCAGCATAATTTAGATTTGAAAGAGTGGGTTTACCAAGAGATAACCCATCATTTATTTTCTCCTCCCTTGACTGTAATATATAACTTTTGCTCAATTTCAGGTTTTAAAAGGTTTTCAGGAAAACCAAAGTCAGAGAATCATGTTTATTTCAAGGAAGACTTCAGAAAGACTCTGGAAACTAGAAGTATTAAAGGAGAGAGAGGTAGCTCATAAGTTGTAAGCAGAGAAAAATAAGGGATGTATGGGATCTTCATTCTACATGGTGCAGTACAAATGCTGCTCCATCCCACATGTGATTAAGGGTGAGAAGGAATTGGATGAATTTGTAAATACTCAAATTTAGTGAAAAAAGGTAAAGTAGCTCACAGGATGAAAAGTTAGCTATAAAATTATGACAACAGGATATGTTAAGTGAACAGGACTATATTCTTCAGACACTAAACTCTAGTATCTTTCACCAAATAATAAAAATTAATGCTTATTCATCTTACAGTCTTCAAATGTTCAATAGCCTGTTGTAAGAAAGACAAAGAAAAGCTGGTTGACCCTACACAGTGACAACTTTTTCTACATGATTAAAGAAACAAATACCCACTAAACATAAAACATTTCTGAGAACAGCTGGGTAACTTTATAGCCCTCTGTAACTCATATCTTTTAACACTAAGATTTAGTGTCTGAAGACTTATAAAAAACGATGAATAGGCAAAATACACAAGAGCGAACGTGGCCTAGTCTTGTATCAGCTCAGACCATTCATCCATAAAGCACTTGATGATCCATGTAAACAGTTTAGGCTCATCCAGGAGCTTAGATTTTAGCAAGAAGCAACCAAGCGAGATCTGTAAGATTCTCAAATACCCTGGCTGTGAAACTTTGAAGGTTGAGTTAAATCTGGGTAGTATTTTAACTTCAGAATTAAATCTTATATTATCTATTGAATATTTTAATCACCTAAATATAGCCTAATTCTGTGATATTCTTTTTTTCCCCTTAGCCACCTTTTAACCAATGAAGTAAGTCAAATTAAAGATTTTCAGTCCTATTCTTCTCCTGTGAAAGTAATTCTAACTTGGGGTTGTATTAAATTTCCTGATGGATGGTTTCTGAAGAGCTCATGTGCTCATTCCTGACTTATTTTAGAACCATCTGCTTTCCTCACAAATATTTTCATTCTTCTGTAGGACAGACCATTTGGCATTGATTCTGCATAATAACGGGGACATTCTCCAACCCATGATGAAGAAATTAAATCAACTCAGCCCAATGCTCATCTACATTATTTAAGAATGTTAGCATCAAAAATTCTAGAGAAATATAATAATAATTGTCATCCAATATAAAAACTCCATGCCAAGAAAGATAGGGATAACAATGACAAAGGGCAGCCTCATGTTTAGTTGACAGAGGATTAGCTAATTCTGCCCTGAAGAGATTTTTTTTTATTTTTTTAAATGTGTGTACCTAGAAAAACAAGATGCTAAAGAAACAGTGAGGTGATGACAGAGTTACTGCGTGTGCACTGGGGAGAATGGGAACTTAAGTACCAAAATACCTCTGGACCACCCACCATCCCGCCAATCACCAAGAATAAAGCTGCCTCTGAATAGGGCACAAAACACATGGATGACTAGGAGCTAAGAAGAGAAGTCTGCTGGGATGACCCAGACTTGAACTTACAGGACATAAAAGCAGAGCTGTGATAGCTACATTCAATCACGACAAGTCAAAAGAATATTCTTTACCAGAGAGCATTGTCAAGGTCAGATTTCCTCAAGAGTTTTTACAACCATGTCCCTAAGAACATAGAGAGATCTTCAGACACAATGCTGGTCTGTAGCTGGTTAGCTGGTTAATGTAAATTGAAGAAAGAGATAAAAGTGAATGATGGAATAGATGGAAAGACTACCTAAATATGAAAGTCAAGGAAAATGCAAAGAGTGGAAGTATAAGACAAAGAGAGAAATAAGGCCAAGAATGAGATTTTAGGACTTTGGTGTTACTTTCCTTATGCATGTAGTTGTGTGATGATTTTTATTCTCTGTTCATCACCAAAACTAATGCACACAATTCTGAAGCCAGGGGTTCACTAAAGCATACCGTGATCTAAACAAGTGACTGACCCTGACCATCAAATGTCCTCTTTCCAGACCTCAAAGTCATCAGTGGAAAACATGACTCAACTCATCCAATGAAAAGATACCTGAGCTGCTTTGTTAAAGTCCAGATTCTTGGTTCCACTCAAGAGATAATGGGTCTGAATCTAAAGTGAGGGGGAATTTGACTTTCTAGCACAGGTCCCAGGTAATTCTAAATCCAGGAACATTTAAGAACCATGCAGTAAGGAGCAGTCCATAGAGTATAAATGATGTGTGATTTTGGTTTTCCATTATGAGTGATATATGACAGAAAAAAGAAATATCATGCCCTGGGAACTGTTGCATAGACTTATAAAACTTACCCTAAGAGATTTTTTTTTTAAATTATGCATTAAGCTGTCATTTGATCACCTTCAAGAAATCTATAAAGGAGCCAAGTACTGTCTTATGGGAACAAGTAGATTTGAGGAAAAGCTGCAACCCTGATTGCTTATTAATGGAACCAAGAACCAAATGTTCATTCCAGCCACCTGTGAACAATCCGTGTTTGACATGAGACATGGAAAGTGGTCATTTGTTTTAGATTCTGTGGCTAGCACCTCTGCAGATTTATGGTGATAGAGATAGCAATTCATTTCCTTAGCTTTTAGTCCAATGGAAGCTAAATTCTCAATTTATTACTTTATGACCTTTGCCACAGAAACTAGTTGAATGCTATAAATAGAAAATTATTTCTTTGGTTGTGCAATATACAGCCACAGAAAATGAAGGACTTAAGAAACAAAAGGTGCTTTTAATATGGTATCTCATGTGGCATCAGGAAGTAAAAATTAAAATCTTGGATAATCTAAGAATTGATTAAAATGTTTTCTAAATTCTTCAAGAGCTGTCAGCTACTCTCTAAAGCTTTTTAGTCGGCGCCATAGGAGCTAATTGGCTTAATTCTTTTTAAAGTTCATCACCTGTAATTAATGGACTAAAAGCTGCAAGCATAAAGATTTTCAGGTCTCAAGTTTATAATCCTTTCGATTTTAAATGTACTTGACCTCTATCCTCTCCTTCCTTATAAACATCACATTCATGTAAAAATGGATGGTAATTTGCTACTCGTTGTATTGATTAGCTCTGAATTCCAGTAAATAGCTGAAATTTTGCATTCTTAGATATTTTGAGCCTTCTGACCCAAATTTTTACAATTCTTAACATAGCTCTGTCATCATCTCTTCAACAAAACATTAAATCTCACCTTCATCTTCTTACAGTCCCCCAAGACATCAAACATTAACTAAGGTCCTTATAATCTTATGATAAACACTGAAAATTTAGTAGAAAATAAGATTTGAAACTAGCAGCAAATTTTAGAATATCAAAGACAGTCTCACATATATACGCTATGTAATTTATTTAGATCTGTTTACAGTTAAATTTATACAAATTAGTCTTGGGTTGCTCTTTTAATTAAAGAATAAAATATAGATTAAAACAATGAAAATAATACGAGTATAAACCGTCACTTATTGAGCATATGCTATGTGCCAAGCACTATCTACAACTTTGTTTAAATAAACTCATTTTATACTCATAGGAGGAATGCTTCCTTAGTTAATTCACAGTTATCATGCAACATGGTAGTGAAATTCAAGTGTAAGTGTGCCTGATAGCAAAGTTTGTCTTCTTAAGTGTTCTACACACTCCTCCCTTCCTTATTATTGAATGATTTTGTTAAACATAATACTGGATTAGAATGATCTTTCCCAATGATCAATGCTGGTTTGTCTCTATCTATGGCAAATAAAAAAGATACTCTATTTGTCATCAGAAGACCTACACTGTTTGGACCTTGGAGTTGATTCAACTTTATGATCTGAAATCACTTGAGATCTCTTACCTTTAGTTTCCTTTAATAAGGTGATGAGGGTGGTAGGAGTGATATTATCTGATGCCACCTGACTGCTCTTGCACGTTTCTGTGAAGGTCATTGGTTGTCTATTCAAAGGCAAAGTAAATCGTTATAACTACCACTGCTGACTTCATATCTTACAGAAAAGGAGGCAAATGAGCAACCCCAGGAATGTAACTGTTGTCATGGCTTAAAACTGTCTGATACCAGCAAAATTAGCATGTAAGGAATTTTTGTACTGAGAAGAAACTAGACTAACATTTCAGATATTTCACAATTTTTTATATTTATTCTTACAAAAAAATATAAAAATTCATTACAACTTTCTATTATCATTGGGAATGAAATTAATCAATCTGCATTCTATTTAACAAAATTTTGCCTGTATTGCCACAGATGCGCTCTGTCAAATTTTTCTATTGATATCAGGCAACCAAGGTGGTCTGTGATTATTGTGAAATGATAGTATGATTATACTATAGCTACATAAAATTTAGCTTATGCTACTACTCTTTATTAGGTATCCAGTAAAAATGTCTTTAAAAAACATCTATAACATGAAGAAATACTTTTTATGCAACGTAAAATCTTTAAAACTAGATATAAAATCAAATAAAAAGAAAACTAGATATAAAATCAAATATAAAGAATGCATGCATTGGGGCTGGGGATATAGCTCACCTGGTAGAGTGCTTACTTCGCATGCATAAGGCCCTGGGTTCAATCCCCAGCACCACCAAAAAAAAAAAAAAAAAAAAAGAAGAATGTATGGATCAAAAGTGAAATGGAAAAGTATATGTTAGTGCTCATTATCTATGTGGATTAAGTGGAATTTTTTTCTAGTTCTTCCAATTTTCCAGATAATGCATAATAATAATGGATTTATTTTTAATTATATCACTCCAAAGTATATATGGAAAGGAAATAAAGTCAGTATATTGAAGAGACAGCTACATTCCCATATTCATTGAAACACTATTTACAATAGCCAAGAAATGGAAACAACCTAAATGTTCATTAACTGATGAATGGATAAATAAAATGTGGTTCATATCCATGATGGAATACTATTTAGCCACAAAAAGAATGAAATTCTGCCATTTATAGCAACATGGATGGAACTGGAGATAATTGTGTTAAGTTAAACTTTCCAGGCACAGCAAATGTAGAATCTAAAATTATTGATTTCAAATAAGTTGAGAGTAGAATGGTATTTACCAGAGACTCAAGAGGGTAGGGAGCTTAAATTAGCCATGGTAGCATATGCAATAGCAGAAATTAGACAAAAGGAGGAAAAGAAAAGGTGGAGGGAGGAGAGGATAAGGAGAAAAAGGGGAAGAGGAGAAGGAGAAACAGTAAATAAGTTATAAATTCCCATAAGAATGAAAGATGCAGAAATAATTATTACAGCTCTATATACTTCTAGTCATGCTTATGAGAGTGTATGGATAATATGAAAAGGGAACTTAAACTTTTACTATGTTAATAATAATATTCTGATAATCTGTGGTAGATAATTAGAATGTAGCTCCAGAACTTCACACTTGGTACAAATAATAGAAAATCGGGGCATGGGTACTGCATTATCATCTTGTTCTGTGTATATTTCTGAGAGAGACACACAGATGGATAAAACAGAGTTGGATTGGCAGAAACACAGAGACAGAAGAGACAGACATGAAGTGAGAGCACTTGAACACAAAAATAAGCAATATCAAGGGTAAAAATATGTTCGGGAAAATATAAATGACCATATTTGAGATGACAGGAGCATGGATAAAACTAGAAGTTTCATTAAAACTCTCTTAAAGTGTTAAACATAGGTACCTATGTTGTTATTCAGTTCATCTGAAAAAGAGTGATAATCATAATAAAGAAGTTTTCATACTTTCATGTATATAACTTCATATCATTTACAATGATAATAAATTTACTTTATTTCTTCTGTGGCAATAAAAAAGAACCAACTAATTCTTTCTTTTGGTAGTACATCTAAGAACATGCAAAGCACTTCTTATCCCTGGTCCTGATACAAACATACACAACAAACATTTTGGTGCCCTCTCCCTTTCAATAATATCATTATATATCATTTTATTTATTAGATTGTATCACATTATTAAAGATTTTCATAAATCTTTTCATGCTTGTTTAACATTATATTATGTGTATATGTTCACTATTTAACAAATCTCCAATTCATTTTGAGAATTTATAAATTATTAACCTTCTGAAGAAATCACTAGGGCTACTTATACTAAGGACTTAAAATTAAGTATTCTAGTTAAAAATTAAAAATGCAGGTAAAAATTTTTAAAAAAACCTTATCTACAATATCTTGGAATTTATTTATTTTTTTAAAGAGAGAGAGAAAGAGAGAGAGAGAGAGAGAGAGAGAATTTTTTTAATCTTTATTTTTTATTTTTCGGCGGACACAACATCTTTGTTTTTTGTATGTGGTGCTGAGGATCGAACCCGGGCGGCACGCATGCCAGGCAAGTGCACTACCACTTGAGCCACATCCCCAGCCCAATATCTTGGAATTTAAAACAGTGATGGGACAATATTAGTGTAGTATGACTTGTATTAAGATTTTATAAAAATTATTGTTAAAATTTAAAAATGATAAATAGAAGCTCATTTCTAGAGATCTCAAAGGGCAGCATAACTTAGAGGCAGAAATTTGAGCTGAATAAAAACAATTTAATATGAACATAATCATAACTGTACAAAAGAAGAATCTGACAACAGAAAATAGTCTAAAAAACCTTCATTTTGGTTTGGCTTGTTTTGGTTTGGTGTGACAGATGGTGATAGTAAGGAGGAAAAATGAATCTACCCTAGGACAAATAAATACAAGAACAACACAAAACTTAGGACTTGGGTCAGCAAAGTCAAAGAAACTAGAAAGGGGTTTTAAATCATTTCTTAAACTGATGTTACTGATAACTAACAGATTTTCCATCTATGTGTTAAGAAGCTAGACATCAGAAGAAAGAGGGATTTGGCCCATTGCTTGGGGCAGATGATTAAACGTTAGCAGAAAGCAGAATTACTTTTTTCCAGACCTACTATCAGAAGGAATAATCATTGCATTGGGAAGCCTAGAAAAGACATAGTTAAAAGGAAATTGGGTCTCAGATAAGGAAAATGAAGGTAGGTAAATACACAAACTTTTAATGAAGCTGAGTCTCTGGACCCTTACAAACTACTTCTTAGGATACGGAGAAAACTTTGAAAATGTGCTTGCCAATGTATTCTTGTTTATCTTCAAGAAATTAAGTGAGGAAGTTACCACAGGCAAGGTTCAGCCATTCAAAGGATGTCAGGCTTACAGATTTGCTTAATCCTTTCAAAGTTCCAGAGTTATTCTTGAACATTTAGAAAAGGATGTGGTCAGAGTTGGGGGACTGTACACATGTACTAAGAAGGAATGGAATTTTTTTAATATAAGATACTGTTTTAGTCAGGTTTCTTTAGTTCTCTGATAAAGGACCCAACCAAAACAATTGTAAAGGAAGAAAAGTTTACTTGGAGGCTTACAGTTTCAGAGTTCTCAATCCATAGACAGGAAGCTCCATTCCTGGGGGCTTGAGGTGAGGTAGAACATCATGGTGGAAGAGTTTGGCAGAAAAAAATAGTCTACATGACCATCAGGAAGCAGTGGAGTCTCTCTTGCCACTGTCCAGATACTATATACCCCAGAGCTACTCCCCCCATGAAATGCTTCCTTCAGTTACACCCCACCTGCCTCCAGTTACCACTAAGTTAATCCTACCAGGGATTAATTCACTGATTAGGTTAAGACTATAGCCCAATCATTTCTCCTCCAAAACTTCTTGCATTGTCTCTCACGTGACTTTTGGGGGATACCTCACATCCAACCCATAACAGATACTATACTGGCATATCAAGGCAATGCTGTAGACACAGTGTAACTCATTTAAAACAAGGATCTGACAATATCTCCAACAGCCTTGTTTACAGAGTGAGAGAACATGCTGAAATACAGTTAGTCAGAGCTTCAATCATTTTCAAGAAATCAGTATACAGAGAAGATGACACAATGCACCATGTGATTCTATTACTGACTATATTTGATGAACAGTTTTATTAAATGACACTTAAAGAACCTTGGAAAGCAAGCTTATTAAATTTAAACATGTCAAAAGTCTTGGTGGGAAATCTAATTAATTAAATTATTGAAAACTAATTTAAAAAGATGAAAAGACTGGAATAATGAGACCATGTATTAGGAAGGAAATTTAGAGATACATAAAATCTTGTATTGGATTTATAAAAGTTGCATAATGAATTGATGAAAGAGAAAAGTTAGGGAAAATTGTTTGAAGAGCAGTTAGGATGAAAGAAAACTAGAGGAATTAGACGGCCATTAGTTCACCATCTGAAAAAAACAAAAGAAGTATTAGGAAGCCCAAAGATAGTGTCATCACTATCTGTGCTTTCTAACACAGCTTTACCAGCACCAAAGCTGATATTTTTATCTCTGGTTCACACCTGTATCCATTTCTCAACTGAATCAGTAATTGGAAACAAGGGGTGGGGGGTAAACCCAAACAAGTGGTTTATATAGCTAATTATACTTTCCCTTTTATTATTCTTACATCATAGATGAGAAAAACTGGAGTTTAGGTACTATCCACGCTCAGTGAGGTTAACTTTTCAAATAAGATTTGAACCTGCTTCTGCTTGACTCTGATGTCCATCAGCCTGACTTCTCCAGTCCTCCTGGATGAGATGGGTAGCGGGGTGGGTCCTCCCACCACTTGGCAGAATTTATTTTTTAGAGGAACCCTGACAAGTTGAAATCTACCAAAGAAGGAAGTGGGGAAAGGTGGGCAAGGGTGAGGCAGAGGTCAAAACTACACACCAAATAATGGCAAAAGAAAATGGAAAACGTTTACTCTGAAAGGAGGCACAAAAGGACAAGGGAACTGTCCTCTATTATTTCCAGGGATGAACAGCAAAACAGGAAATTAATTGTATTCAAGGAATAAACAGAAAGCTGACCTCTGAGTGACAATTTGGGGAGTCAGATTTTCACTAAAATTGAAATGATTATAACAAGTAATGTGTTCAAAAATATTTCATGAAATCCCATCTTAAACGGTAGCTGAACACTCAATTTTGGGAATCTGTATGAGAAATACCTGTTGATTTATCTAACAGTTGAACTGTGCATCTACTTTTTCTAAGTGCTGAGAATACAGTGTTGGACAGAAGATAAGATATATTAATAAAATAAAAATTAATTGTAATTACCATATCATTATAAAATTTAAAAGGCAGTGCTGAGTGAGAGATATGACTCATCTCACACAAAATTTCCACTCTGGAGAGAGGCAGACAAAATAAATGAGAAAATAATGAAGGACAAATGCTATGAAGAAAAAGGAATCATGATATGATAGTGTGCAAGCAAAAAGTGAGAGACTACTTTAGACAGTAGTTCAGTAAAGGCTTCTCAAAGAAGACAACACACAGCTAAGTTGTTCAGTATTTAATGACAAATAAGATTCCACACCAACTAGGGGGAAATAATTCCTATCAGGGTAATAGCAACGACACAGTCCCTGAACCTTGAGTGACTTATAGAAAGAAATTCACTATAGGAAGAGAATCATTAGCTTAATTTAAAGCGTAAGGTCACATTTTCCTCTAATATTGTTGATTTAAAACAGGTCATTTCCTATTCTAAATTTTTTAAAAAATAGATGCAGCAAAATTCACTGGTATAAATGTGAGAAATGAACATCAGCTGTCAATGGAAGAGTAATACAATTTATGTCATGTTTTCATTGTCCTTTTTAAATTGAAAAGTAAAAATTATAGATATAGTCAACTTGGTTTTTGCAGGAAATTGGTCTAGGACCCTCAAGGATACTGCAATCCAAGATGTTCAATTCCCTCACTGGTTTGCATAAAGCTAGTCCTATCATCCCATATACCCTGAATCACCTCTAGATTATGTGTAATATCTAATACAATGCAAACACTATATAAATAGCTATTACACTGCTGTTATACTGTATTGTTTAGGGAATAATGGCCAAAAATAAGGTGTTCATGTCTATTCAGTATAGAGGTAATTTTATATATACATTTCAGTCCATGGTGGGTTGAATCTGAGGATGTAGAACTCGTGGATATGGAGGGCTGACTGTATTTATGGTGTACCTCATGATTTTTTAAAAACACACACAGTGTGAAATGGCTAAATCAAGCTAATGAACATATATAACCTCACATGTTTACTTTTTGTGAAAACACTTGAAATATCTCTTAACAATTTTTATGTGTAGAAGATATTATTATTAACTTTAGTCTTTATATAATAAAATAGATTTCTTAAACGTATTGCCCTAATGAAAATGTTGTATCCTTTGACCAAGACCTCCACATTTTCCCCAGCCCCCACCTCAGTCCTTTAGTAACCTATTTCAACTCTGAGTTTAACATTTTTTATATTCCATATACAAGACAGTAATACATATGTAATATTTGTCTTCCTGTGTGTGGCAAGTTTTTATGCTCTGCTGAGAAAACAATATGTCACTTATAAACCAATAAAGGGCATTAACCTGAACTTTCATTTGATTTTCCCTATATAAGAACAAATCCCATATGCATTATGGATTATGATGATAAACTGCATTTTCAAAATAGATGAGAACAGATTTTTATCATTTTTCTCAGCATAGTAGGCTGGTGGAAGGAGGACAATACAAAAAATGGGAATGCCCAGTAATGTCACTGACAAAGTATGTAAGGCTAATCAGGTCACAATGTCTCAGAGCCCTAAATTCTTTATTTGTAAAGAGAGATGATTATAATATCTGTCTAATCAGCTTGACAGAGTTGAGGGACACAATTTAAGACAATGTTTTAAAAATGATGTGAAAATTTTAAATCACTAAGACAGATCTTAATACAAATTTGACCACTGAACTTCATTGGAAGAGAATAAAATCTTTGAAATGTTCTATGATTTGTAGAAAATTTGAAGTCCAAATCATACCTCTGAAGAAATAGAGAAGAAATAGAGCTGGGCTCAGTGGCACACGCATGTAATCCCAGCAACTCAGGAGGCTGAGGCAGGAGGATTGTGAGTTCAAAGTCAGCCTCATCATATTAGCAAGGCACTCAGCAACTCAGCGAAACCTGTCTCTAAATAAAGTATAAAAAAGGGCTGGTGATGTAGCTCAGTGGTTAAGCACCTTTGGGTACACTCCCCTGGTCCAAAAAAAAAAAAAAAAAGAAAAAGAAAAGAAGAAAAAGAGGGAGAATAAACAGAAATCAAAGCAAATTGGAATGAGAAGGAAACAGTAAGATGAAAGGAAGTCTCAAATGACAAGTACCTAGAGGAGTTGGGAAGAAAGAGACTTGGAACTTGAAGGCAATATAGTGTCAAAGAAGGTGTAGTTCAAGACTGTAAATATAGAGGGAAGCAGATAAAATGGTGGCAAACATGACAAAGAAAAGCACATAAACAATATATCTCTTAACACTTTTTACATTTTTATTAAAAGACAACTATCTTGACACACTTCTGGTACAATTCTGACACAATTTATTTTGTAAATAGATAGAGATTGTAGGGATAGAAATTGTAGGGATTTGTATGGGTTTCTTCATATTTATCCCTTACCAGAATTATTAACTTCTTTAAAACTTATTAACTTCTTTTTTTTTCTTTTTATTATTATTAGTTGTTCAAAACATTACATAGTTCTTGACATATCATATTTCATACATTTGATTCAGGCGGATTATGAACTCCCATTTTTATCCCTTGTTAAACTTCTTTTCTGGGCTAGGGATGTGGCTCAAGTGGTAGCGCGCTCACTTGGCATGCATGGGGCGCTGGGTTCGATCCTTAGCACCACATTAAAAAAATAAATAAAATAAAGATGTTGTGTCCACCGAAAACTAAAAATAAAAATATTTTAAAAATTCTCTCTCTTTAAAAAAAAAAAAAAACTTCTTTTCTTCCAAAGAATTTAGTATTATAATGTTGCAGATATGGAATGGGATCCTTTTGGCCTAAATAAACATATAGCCTTATTTCACCAGGAAGAAGGTAGCTATACAAGGTTTGTTTTTTTTTAATTTCTTTTAGTTGTAGAGGGACACACAATATCTTTGTTTATTAATTTATTTCTTATGTGGTGCTGAGGATCAAACCAGTGCCTCATACATGCTAGGCAAGCGCTCTGCCACTGAGCTACAGCCTCAGCTCCTGGCTATACAGTTTATGAAGATGTGCTGTCATTTTCTGGGCTCTATGTGTACCAAAAAATGAAAATGATAAATTGAGAAATGCCAAGAGACAGACAGATGTGTAAACCAAAGAAAGATGTGTACTTCACAGAGTGGCACCTTTAATGAGGTATTTTACATAGCTTGGGTTCATATGATACTAAATTCTGCATATACTCTATGACTCCTAAACAAGTATCCTAAAATCTAAGTGGAAAATTAAGTCAGAAAGGATGACCTCAGATTTTCCATCTCTTCCTTATTCTTGCCTCCCCAACCCCATAGTAAAGCCTGAAATTCTATTAGTCCAGTGTTTTTCTGTGGCCCAAACTTTGTAGACTTTTAAATGTATGCAAATAAGACAAACACTGTGTTCTGGAAGGTCTAACGTGCCAAATTCTTTATCGACTTAGTTTCTTGTGAAATGAATAAAAACAAGACACAGGGTGGTTCTGGGGGAAGGCTGCAGGGAGTCGCAGGGACTCAGGGTTCAGAGCTCAGGCAACCAGTGCCCAGGCTCCAGGACAGTGAGTCTGAATCAAATACATCCAGCTTGAGGATCCCAGGTGCGACAGTGAGGCAGCCCTAAGAAAGACTGCTGAAGGAGGTGTAAGCCCGACAGCACGACTTCTGCAGTGTCATAATTCTTCTCCAGCAGGGACACAGTGGCCTCATCATTGAAGAAATGAATAATTATAAAAGTGGAATGAAATTCTCATCTTTCAGTATTGACAAAAGATATAAAACACTGGAATATGAACGAAGAGAGTCAGAATTAAGAAAAATGTTGGATAAATCATGAGTCTTTAAAGGTCAGAAGAAAAAAAAAATCATTCTGTATGCTACCTCATTCACTTCTAAGCCATGATTTGGGACCAGAGGAGAGAGAATCAGTGTAGTTATTTCCTTCTTCAGTTTGGAGCCAATTTTTTTTTTTTAAAGTTAAAACTCTTAAGATAAAAAAGAAAAAGTAAGAGTAAATGAATTGTCAAGTTGAGGGTGGGTGAGGACATAGGGTGAGGCCCTGGGAAGAGGGACTCCAAGTATAAATGACAATTGGCGCAGCTGCAGTGGGGCACGGAGGCCAAGCAGAACCAGTCCAGAGGCTGCTGAACAAATTGATCCTACGTGAGGGCCAAGGGTGACTTCATGATTCTGGCAACTATCTCTGCAGTGTCCTAAACTCCTCCCTCAATATTCTGTTTTTCTCCCACACCCACTTTCATTTATTAGTTTTCCAGCTTTTTCTCCTCTGCAACAAAGTACAGATTCGTATGGTAAGAGGATGAGAAAAAATTATTACAGACCACATTTTGAAAAATTAGATTGCAAAATAATTAACCTTAAAAATCTAAATGGGGTGAGGATGAGGGCTGGGGTGGAACCTGGGCTCCCCAGAAGAGCTATTGACATTCATAATGTAAGGAAGCCTGTGAGTATTATTATCTTTGTAAAAGAGTTTCAGGCATGAGGGGGAAGATTGGATTCCCAGTTCTCCAATTCTATGAAGGGTTTGATAAGCATGCTTTTAAGTGACTTTCCAGCTTTCCTCGACTAAGTTCTTAAAACTAATTACCTCATCCTTAATTTAAATATGCAAGTTCATTTTCTGCATATCTTAGAAAGAAACATGTATATTCAAATATCTGTTCATCCCCAGATATTAGAGCTTTGGGAAACAAAGTGCTGAATTTTTTTATATAATCCTCATCACAGGACTACATTTTAAAAACTGAAAGAAGTATGAAGTAATGATGTAATGATGTTTCTATTACTTTACACAGTATGAACATAGCTTTTTATGTTTCTAGTCACATTTTCTCAGTCAACTGTAACAAACATGACTTTAAGAAAAATAATTCACAACATCCTCTTTCTCTGAATTATAAAAGCATTCCCCTTACTCAACTCAAATAGGAAAACAAACTATTAATTGCATCCATTTGCACTGTTGCTAATGACAACTACCAAAGTTTTAAGGACAGACAGAATTACCATGTATTAAACAAACTTAATATGCTCCAGAGAATTCGAAAGTATTTCAGTGTTTGGAGATCTTTTACTTCCACATCACATATTTATAATTTCTCTTTTAAACATTTTTTTCTCTTTCTCAAGTTGCTTTCCCATAGCACTTTTATATCAGGACATCTCTGTTAGCTATAAACTTTTAGAACTTTATTTTTAACCCTTGCATTTGTACCCTACTGCATTTATAGAACAGAAATGTATCCTATATAACAAACCCATTCTTTCAAGTTCCATGCTGGCATTCAGACTGGGCCAGTTGGACAGATACTTCATTCAGTCACTGACAGCTCATTCTGACCAGACGTGTGCAGCTGGGGGATTAGAATTTTTCAGTCATTGACTATTTCTTGTTGGCCTGAGATTTGTAGTCCTTAAAAACAGGCTAACTCATTCCATGCATCTTCATAATGCCATAGCAATCCAAAAATTGACTAATCAGTATATAGTTCTTGCTTCTGAAGAAAAAGTTAGTAGGAATAACATAAAATAAGAAGATTTAAAAAAAATACTGAGTAACAGTACCCACTGTGATTTATGTGTGACATATTTATTGGAGACATACAGCAGTCTGGGTAACTGCTATAGAACAAGCCAAATGTTCCTCATCTGGCTAGAATTCATGTAAGTTTAACGATTGTTTATAATGGACCTAATCAATGAGAATACACAATAAAAGATGTTCTCATTTCAATATCCTCATGAGAGATCAGGTTTTAACTGATCATCTAATAATTTCAATAGCAGCTTCTCTGAGTGCTATGGAAGCATAGAAAAGTGCCAGGTCCTACTTAGGATATATGGGGTAGGGTTCATCTCCTGAAATAACTCCTGGACTGAGTACTAAAATAAATAGCTTATATCAAGGTAAAGAAATGGAAGAAAGAGTATTCCAGAAAGAAAAGAGAAGAGCTGACACAAAACACAGAATTTGGAAATAGCATAATGTTCACAGAGAACAAGATATTGATCCACATTCCTGGAACTCAGAGTTGTGAATATAATTTCCAGACAGGCAACACAACTGAAAACATGAGCAATGGGTTGGTACCAATGGACCACAGACATCATACTAAAAAAAATTGGGCCTTACTCTGTAATTAAGGGAAATCATACTACAAACAATCATGCATTTGAGACAATCACACCAGTGAGAAAGCAAATCTTAGGGGTCTGAGATTAAAGGCAAAGACACTCCTGTGGATTATATGGTAAAGAGCAGAGCAGGCAAAGATAATGTAAATAAGGTAGGGGAAGCAGGAATGAACAAAGGAGGACGTGATACATACTTACATGACCAAAAAAGTAAAAATAATTGTGCTGACCATTCTACAGCAAAGCAAGGAAGTTTTTGGTGGTGAGTGGATGCATAGTGGTGCTATCAGGTTAAGAAGAATCTGAGAAAAGGAGGCAATGTTGAAGAAGATGGCTCCACCTTTAGATTAGAGAAGCCCAGGAGAAAGTTGAGTTTTTAATTACAAATCTCATAGAAAGAAATCATGTCTAATATAGGAGCAAATTATGAAAGAAAATTAGAATGACGAGTGTCATTCAGATCACAGAGACAGTGTTAAGTAGAACTGAAACCAGGAGTGGGTACAGATAAAAGGCCTAGTGTTCCAGGGCTGGGGATTTCTAGGAAACTGAGGCAGTGTAAAGACCCTCCCCACTTCAAAACCCAATTATTTTGATCAGGTCAGAAAGATTTCAGACATGTCACTCAGAGTCACAGGCAAGAGTTTATTAAAGGGATAGGAAAATGGAAAGGGGATACTCTCAAGGGAGACAGTGGGTTTCCTCAGAGAGGAAAGGGACAGTGAGCTCCTCCTGCACTTTTTTTTTTTATAGGGGATCCTAGAGAAGTTTTCAGAAATTCCCAACCAGGTCCACTTTTTGACTTTTGACTGGCAGCAGGATGGCATTAGACTTTCAAGTCTCCACCGCCACGACAACTCTAGGTCACTTTGGACTATGCTGACTGGTTCTAATGGGTTTCTTAACCATAAATTCTAACAGATTTTATGGTTAAGAGGATTTATCTTTATCTCCCTGCGTTTCAGGATCTGGCCTTTGAAAAGAGTTACAAAAGTCTCCCCATTCAGGGTAACCTGGGTTCCTCTTACCAACATTATTTCAAGCCTACATTTCTCCTGCAAATAGCATGTAGTTTGTTGAGGAATATGACGTAGTCTGTCCACTTAAGCCAGGCAGGGCTGCAGCTAAATTACTTCTTAGAAAAGAAAGCATGTGGGGGGCCAGCACAGTGGGCCCATCTTATAGATTCCCTTAACTTCATTTCCCACCACTCACATCTAGCTGTCCCCTATCACTAGGAAGGGCAAGATTAAAGAACAACAAATACTTAGACTGAGAGATAAGGTCAAACACCAGGAGGGTGTGAGTTACAGAAGCCCCCCAGAAAGTGTTAATTGCCAGATAGAGTGGTGTGGCACTAGAACAGATTCCTCCTATAAAGTCTAAACTCCTTTTCCTTTGCAATTTAGTGATTCATGGATTGCAGGGGTGGGGGAATCTTTGGGGTGGGGGCTGGGCACTTCTATTTCAGTGCAGTCGACAAATATTAGGAGTGAAAAACAAACAACAGAGATGCATTTTAAGAATATGTAATCAAAAAGTTTCATTCCCTGCTCCACCATCCCCTTGAAGGGGCACACACTCTTGCTTTTTTTTTTTTTTTTTTTGAATACAAAAAACCTCACCTCATAGGATGAGGGGAAAGATCCTGTGGAGAAAAACATTGATGACGGAGAGGAACCAGGGGATAATTAAGAACCAGTGGAAAGAGAGGCAATCCATTTAAGAGCAAATGTAGAGGAATTTGCCTTTCCCTGGGAGAAAACTGCAGGGAAGGAAAGACTGATGCATGGTTAGGTGGCTGCATTTATGGATCAACCTATTTGAATTTGTTTGCCACTGTTGTTTTGCACCTTCAAGTAAATCAAAGCCACAAATCTTTATTCTACCATTTTCTTGCTTTTAAGGGTTCAAGCATAGACAGATGAAATGGCAATGTAATGTGCTCACAGTAAGACTGAAAAAGCAAAGTAAAATTACACACTTCCATGCAGCATTAAGATAAAGCAGTTTTATAATAAATATGAAGCACCTACTGTTTATCGGGCACTATAACATGCATTTTGTAAGCATAAAGTAACTATATTTATTATTCACAATAATCAACTTAATTTTGTCTTATTCTCATATCATAGATAAAGCAACAGAATCTTAGAGCAAATGACTTGCCAATGTCTCATAGTTAATGAAAGCCTTTTAAGCACTCCACCATATCACCATCTAAGGCTAAACTCAATTTGCAGTCTCCTTCCTCTCAACATCTAGTCTCTCCTTGTGGCTCTTGGGCCTGATTCCATTAAAAATATTGACTTTCTTTCCCTTAGATATATCTATATATGCCCCTATTGTTCTCTCCTCCCCTCTAACGTTGGCCTCTTTTCTATCCACTACCCCAATGACATGAGAGACAATGGAAGTCAACTTGGTCAAGTGGCCATTATAGCTTTCAATGACTTATTAAGTATCCACAAACAAGAAAAAAATTCAGACAATATTAAATTGAATAAAGCTCTATGAGGCCTATATAATGTAAAATGTGAGGCATTCAGATAAGAAAAATATGTGCTTAAAGATCCATATATTAGGAAATAGTGCTTCCGTACTAATGCATCTGTGGATTCATGGAGAAAAAAAAATCAGTTTAGAACCTAAAACTAAACTATTTTTTTATATTCTTTCATTGAGTTGAAAAGCAGTAAATTAAGAAATAATTTTGTTTTTAAATCCCCATGTTATTCAGTTGAATAAAATTGCTGAATAAAATATTATTTAATGAGAGGATTTTATAACATAAAACTCTTAAGAGGATTTATTTGTTGTTTTAATTCCATAAAACAGAGCAGTTAATTTCATTGATTTTTAAAAATTCCTGACAGCAGTTCCCTCTTCTCTCTCTCTCTCTCTCTCTCTCTCTCTCTCTCTTTCTCTCCTTCACTGGTTTTATTCTGCAAATCACTGATGGTTTAGTCTAATTATAAAGATCAATTTCAGCATTTGGAGAATTTCATATTTCTATCTCCAAATGCTTTACACACACATACACCACACCATGTGTATACCTACTTATGCATACATACACAAATGTCAAAAATAAAGTATTAAAACATGACTATTAGATGGGAATGGTGCTGGAGAGGGTGTTCTGTTGCTTAAAATGGGTCATTAAAGATGCAATACACAGAGAACCAATTTGGAACAGAAAGAAGGAAAATGGCCTGGGCACATGGAAGTGCTGTTCTGTTTCTAACCACTGAATATGAATTTTAAAAGAAAAATCCTCATCGGCAACACATTTCTGTCTTTTTATTCACTATTGTTGCTGGATTTTTTTTTTCTCACCATTTAGCTAGTTAACTTGACACTGCTGAATTTCTACCAAGTCTATTTTGAGAGGCCTCTTTCAAAACCTCTCTCCTCCCATATCCCCAGTAAAGAAAGAGTCTTATATCTTCCACAATACGGGGCGTGAGATGCTTCAGCTGGTTCTGAAGGACTCTGTGACATCTCCTCCTCAGCCTTAATTTGAAAGGATAGTTTCTTTTTCTGCTTTCACTTGAGTCTTCACTGATGAGAATAAGTTAGAAAAAAAATCAACTCTCAAGATCTCTTGATTTTTATAAATGTAAGTAGTCACTCCAGTTGAAGAGTTTCTCGTTCTCAGCATCTTGGGTAATTTTCCAGTAGGTATCATGTCTCTGCCACTTTGGGCTGATTAATACAGTATGTTTACATATAAGTTTTTTTTTTAATTCAATAAATTAAGGAAAGAGAAATGGCTATGTCCTTTTAAGCTGTTGGAATTTTCTCCCTCTTCCATGTTCAAAACTATTTTTAAAACAAAGATTTTATGGAAGCACTTTGAGAGTGGGCTTTAACAATTTACAAGTGGCTTTTGGATGTTACATTTAATTCAAATGCCTAATCCTTTTGATTGTTGTTGGGAGGGGTGGTTCTAACCAATTGAATGATTACAATCTCTTTTCAGATAAATTCAACTTGCAACTTGCCCAGAAAAAGAATTTTGTAAGTTAGACTATATACTTCCAATAAAAATCTTGTCTACCAATATCTAGAAATAGCAAAAATCTATTAAATAATAATTCATCACATCAACTACATACTCCTCTCTAATATAAACTTATTTATGTATCAGGACAAGATCATTGTACTTATGATGTATCCATGGGTAATAATCCTCCTTGGAATTACATGCTAAATGAGCCCTATTTTATTGGTTTCAAGATACAATTACATTTAGTGTAGAGTCATGTCTATAGTTTTGCACTGCATGGACATTAAATAATAATGAGAGCAAATTGATTGGTTCCTATTAAATTTATGTGAGGCAATACTGTGGTTTATGAAGGGATTTCTAAGAGAGCTGCACATTTGGCTACATTTATTTATTTTTGATAATTGCCATACATAGATTGATGTTTGCCACATATTCACTTAATTCTTTCCTCTTCAGTTTTAATTAAATTTTTTTCTTCAAAATCTGATCTCAATTCTGACTTAAGACACCATAGGAAAAAGAACAAAAAATTATTAAAAGACAGAGTTAATGATTTAATATATCAGATTAAAAGAATTAAATTTAGGGGCTGAGCACAGTGGCCTGCCTACAATCTCAAATATTCTAGAGGCTCAGACAGGAGAATTGGTAGTTCAGTGCCAACCTCAGCAACATAGCAAGACCCCATCTCAAGAAAGAACAAAGAAAAAGGATAAAATGTATATCATCTGACAAACAGTAAGTAAGCTATCTCTTCACACAAAATGAAATAAAGGACTAAGGCAAGCCAATCACAGTGACTCATACTTGTAATTCCAGCAGCTCGGGAGGCTGAGGCAGGAAAATCATAAGTTTAGAGACAGCTTCAAAAATTTAGTGAGACCCTGAGGAACCCCGAGCAAGATCCTGCATCAAAACACAAAAATCAAAAAATCAGCTGGGGATGTGGCTCAGTTGTTAGGTATCCTTGGGTTCAGTAATCCCCACTCCCACCCCTACCCCCCACCCCCAAAAAAAGAAAGAAAAAAAAGACTGAGGCAAATTGATTTGCAAAATAAAACCCCAAAATATCACTTTTACCTGAAATATTTAGATTATTAATGGTAAAACATTTCTACATTACATTAAGCAAATGATTACTCAAGCCTGTCCTTTACAATGAATCTTAATTGTCTTCTAGCTTCATACCCCCATGACTTTATGTGGAAACAGATACTGAATCTGTTTTTGAGAACTGAAACAAGACAGCAAATAGTCTAAACTTATCAGTATAGAAGTCATTTTGTATGATAAGTTGTTACAAACTTAGAATTTTAAAAAATGAAAAATTTAACTTAATAAGTCCATTTCTGAAGGACTAGTTAAAAGACAAGGAAGATTATCTACCCATCTTTGTTATGAATGAAACAGAGACTACACTGATTGCTAGAACTTCTTTGTAGGCCCTGAGGCAAATGGAATAGGGGGTGCCTCCTTCTTTCCTGATCAAAGAGCTTAAAGGTCCTTTGCTAGGGGCAGTATCTATTAGGGTACTACTCTGCTGATACCCAGATTCTCTAGAGTGAACTCTTTAGCTCCTGATAGTCTATGGTTCCAAAATTGATGCTGTACCTGGGACTATGTTTTTTTTTTTTTGGTTGTTGTTTGTTTGTTTGTTTTGGTTGCAGGGATTGAACTCAGGGGCACTTAAACTGAGCCATATCCCCAGCTCTATTTTGTATTTTATTTAGAGACAGGGTCTCACTGAGTTTCTTAGCATTTCATATTTGCTCAGGCTGGCTTTGAACTCCCAATCCTCTTGCCTCAGCCTCCTGAACCACTAGGATTACAGGTATGCACAACAGCTCCCGGCAATATTATGCATTTTTTACATATAGGAGCTCTATTGTGAGCCTCTTGCCCTCCACACTGACCACACAACTCAGTGCATATGGGTCCTTGTCTGTTACTTGTCAGTGTAATATATTTGAAAAACAGTTCCTAAGGACTACTACTAAGACTTTATGTACTGACCATCATCTAGATAAATTTTTGTTATTATTGTCAACAGGGCCTACCAATAGCCACATTTTACATCCTTTATTTTCCCATTTGCCAGTGAGGAAAGTATTGCTTTAAATATTTATTCCTAACTTCAGCAGCTCTCTTTGAGAGAGGTTCTCATACTGATTGAAAAACATGATGTCCTATATCTGAAACTATTCATAGGCATTCATCAGAATTCATGAACCAGCATTTGTATGACTTTGAGGTGTGAGATGCTCAGGCCAGAGAATGCTTATTTAATGATGCTTAACAACTAAAATTGTAACTAATGGGAGTTTAAATAGGTAATGTAGTGACTATACACCTCATTGCACTAGTAATACTTATTGATTCCACTGTGTGAAAAAACTTGGATTTGAATCCTTGAGCTCTTGGAAAGGTCAGGAGGAAACAGAAAACCATCTAATAGTCCAGAAAGTCAACCAGGTGGATTTGAATGAACAAAACAGAAGAAAATAATGATTGTCTTGCCCTCTCGTAGAATATGGAAAACAAAATAAAAAAGAGGCAGACAAAGTATTACTGAACATTTAACAGATTTGAACATGTTCCCTCAGCAACTCTTTGGATCACATTCTAAACTAGCCCTTGTAATCCCCTGTCAGCACCAGAGGAGCTTTGTATAGGGCTATGGATGCTGATGTAGGTTTTCAGAGGTGTCACCTTACCTAGATCTCATGCTCATGGCCAGCAGATTATCTAACTCTGAAGCATTTCTTCTTCAAATATGATATTTTGAGAGATCATTACTTCCTTAATGAAATAACTTTGACCTATAATATGAATGAACTTTAGAGAACTATAAAAATGCAAGAAAGTTACACAGCAAGAATATAGCACTCTTTTTAGGTTGGAATCATAAGCAATGCTTTTGATACCGATGATGTCCATTTTGAAGCTTTCTTCTATTTCTAATGTTTCATATATCAAAAAGAAGAAGCAAAATGATGACAGACACAATTGACAATATGATTCAGTGTACTGTAACATATAGTAAAAGTCAGGAAATCATAGATACATGTGTGATTACATACAAGCTTGTGTGTGTTGTGTGTGTGTGTGTGTGTACTTTTAATTGACTACTATGTTTTGCTATCACATCCTCTTTAGTTGCAATGTCAACATTAGCATCTGCAGCATTATGCCTAATGAGAGTCTTTTTCCCCTTTTATGAAATGGGCAATAATACTTCTAGGATAAGCTTGCTGAATACCTGAGATAACACTCTTTTTCTGGAACTATTGCTCTGGTTATTCTAGTCATTAAGCTCCTCCAGTTCCATGCACAAATTCCAATTGTGATGATCATTTACAAAAAAAAAATGGTAGAAAAGTACGGGGAGGTATCACTTTGTGTGCAGTTTGTGCAACTTGTCTTCTTACCAACAACATACCACACTCCTGCTTCCCTTGTCACCCATACTCAGAATCATTTCCACATAGCATAGAATTGGGTGGAGGTGAACTATTCTAAGGACAGCATCCCAAAATAGAAAGGAGCAGATGTAGCAGCATTTCTCAAGTGACAGCATTCCACAATGAACATTTTTTAATCCAACCAGAATCTGTGTAGGCAGTTTCACATATGTATTTATAAGTTACATGAATGAGCTATCTATTCTAAACTGTTGTTCTTTTAGTATCTCCTGATGGAGAAAGAGTTGCTTAGACCTAAGAGTTGACCAGATGGACCACACAATAGTGTGCTGATACCCTTTGTGCAGTGAATGGAAGAGATGATTACAAGCTCCCCATTCTCAAAGGACCCAGGCTTCCATCTGTTGAGAATGGCCAAACTTAATCCTAATAGTCCAGTTTAGATACTGAATTCATTCAATTATTTAGAGAACTCCCTCATCAGTTTCTGTCTCTCACTAGTTTCTAGTTTTATGACACAATTTAGAGCCCCATGTTTGCAAGGAAGTTAAGGTCACCCTAGGAAATGTGATAAATTGTGCAAGTAAGGACGCTTTTGCTGTCTTAGGAAGGGGAAGGAAAAGAAGCACACTGTGGTTAGTGTTTTGTTTAGGTGGTAAATCAAGAGCAGAGCCAGGAAGGGGACACACGCTTTCTAGTCCTTACCTATGACAATGCCAAGCAGTCACACAAAAGAAAAGTTTTATTGCTTATGACAGCAGCCAAGGAAAATAAGACAGCAAGAATCAGTGGGCTTATGTTTTTGCCATTACCAACACCCTTCCCACAATTGTTTTAAGCAATATCATTTGGTATTCATCAACTCCTTAACAGCCACCCATCTCTTTCTATAGAGGTGATTGTCTATTATGCTCTGCAAACAAGTCCTTGCATGGTCTGTCCAGGCTGGAATGAAGGAGGAGTAGTGCATCTCTGAGCCAAAGCCTTAATTGCGAAAGTTGTCATTGAGAAGATCCAGCAGTGAACTCGGGGACTTGCCAGCTCATTGGAAAGAGAATCTTTGTGTGAGCTGATGCACTCATAAAGAAATAGGGTATGGGTGGAAAAAATACCAGTGGAATATATACCCATGGGAAAGTTGGAATTCAAAGTAAAAGAGGTTTACTCCCTGACAGCTGAGATTTATCTAACTTAATAACTAGGGTGGGATATTCAGGGGTTTTTTTTTTATTGTTGTTGTTGATTTTTTTTCCAGTTCTCAAATTTAGGAGAAAGTGCTAGAAAGATAGAAAATTAGCCTTTGAGTGGAGCTGTTCTGTCGTTCTCCTATCACATCACGTTTTTGAAATCAAGTCAGGTAGAGAGTAATTCTCCAAGCTGGAGCCAATTCCACTATAATACATTATTTTAATGTAAAGGAAGCAGGGGAGAAGTGAACTACACAGAGAGAAAGAATGAGGAATATTTCCTCTGAATTGAACTGAGCTTTAGGAAACATACAATAGTACCGCTCCAGGTGGACAGCATTAGATTTTCTTCCAATAGTTCTGTTTGCCTACTACCGAGGGCATATGTTGGATTTTGGCAAATCAGCTGTTGTTAGAGCCCTTCAGTCCAATGGAATTATGTGTTTCAAGGACTGTGTGGATAGGACATAGTTGAAGTGTAGATTCCACAGCTGGTTTGCCTGAGTTCTGTCCCTGGTCTAATATATTAAGTCTTTTCGCCTTGGCATGTTATTTCATCCCTTTGTATCAACCAAAACTCTTCTGAAGCATAAATGTCTTCATATGTGCATAGGACTGGGAACTGTAATTTTGCATCTGTTACCACCTTACCCTATTAATGTACTATGCTCTGCTTAAAAAAAAGGCCCTCAACATGTTTCTCACACAATTCTATTCATAGTTATTGAGAACTTACTATGTTCTAAACCATACAAATTAAGGTGACAGGTTGACTTTGGAGTTAGCCTGTGTTAAAATCCAGCTACTAGGCTTAATACCTAAGCTTAATTTCTTCTTTTTTAAAATTTCTGAAGTTCTTTTTTTTAATTTTTGAATGGTTCTTTCTAGTTATAATGACAGTAGAATTCATTTTAATACAACTATACAAGCATGGGATATATCTTATTCTAATTAGGACCCCATTCTCGATAATGTGGGATTCACTGTGGTATATTCGTATATTTATGTAGGAGAATTATGTCAGATTCATTCCACTGTCTTTCCTATTCCTATTCCCTTTCCTTCATTCCCCTTTGTCTAATCCACTAAACTTCTATTCCTCCTTCTCCATTTATTGTGTGTTAGCTTCCACATAGCAAAGAAAGCATTCAACCTTTGTTTTTTAGGATTGGCTGATTTCATTTACCATGACAGTCTCCAGATCCATCCATTTACTGGCAAATGTCATAAAGACATTCTTCTTAATGACTGATTTCTTTTGTGTGTAAAATAGGTATAATGCTGCCTAACTCTGTGTTGTTTGGTAATAAATGAGATATCAGCTAGTGTTTTTTCTGCCTAGCTCAATAACCCATTTCACATGCTCAGAGTAAAATATTTCCAAGACAACTAGAAGGTGGAAAAAAGAAAACTTTCCTTTTTGTGATCTTTCCTGTCTTGTAAAAATTTGCTCTGAACTGTGTGTTGCCACAGTTGCATGAAATAAAATGAGCAAAGCTCTAACAGGACAAAGTGTATCCTAGAATTTTGCTTTGAATCAGGAATGACCCCAGAGGCTCAGGTGCTCTTGGTCTCCAATTCATCCATGTACAGAGGTGAGGCTTTGGGGAGGTGATTGGATCATGAGGGATCTAACCTCTTCAGCGGATTAATCCATTATCAATGGATTAACCCATTGATAATGCTCTACTGGGAGGTGGCAGAAACTGTTGGCTGTGAGTCATAGTTGGAAGAAATAGGCCCCAGGGTCGTAACCTGGAAGGATGTTGCTTGTCTCTGGCCTCTTCTTTTCTTTCTCTTTGCTTCTGGCTGCTATGAAGTGAGCAACTTTCCTCTACCATCTGCTTCCACAATGACGTTTTCCTTCATCTGAGGCCTAAAGCAAAGGAGCCAATCACCCATGGACTGAAACCATGAGTCAAAATTTTATTTTCTTCCTGTCTCTAAGTTGTTTTTCCTATGTATTTGTCATGGTAATGAAAAGTTGTTGAACAAACCTAGAACTTGATGAAAAACGGCTGATTATCTGACGGGAGCTACAAGGCTTACCCCATAAGAGGAAAAGAAAACTCAATCCACATTATACATTCCTGTTATCTCTTTGGTTTGGTTGTTTTTGGTCGTGTTTTACATCCCATGGACCTATCCTGATCCTTCTTTCTTTAATGCAGAGTTCAGTCTCTTATTTTATAGTTTAAGTCTTTTTTCTGCCTTCCAAATTGTGTTTGGAACACCAAATTCAGCATTTAGACTTCCCAATTGTGATTCCCAAACTTGCATAGCTTAAGCTATGCAACATACAAATGCTTTTCCTCTCAATATCCTTCCCTCTTGAAAAATAATAATCATTACAACTAGAATTTTCAAATAATGTTCTATATAATGTTTGTGTCATATCACACATTTAATTAGTGGTAGCTATATGCAAGGAAAGATAAGCTCAGCTATAGAAAACTGAATAAATGAAATCTCCTACCCACTAAGATGTTCTGTCTAATAAGTCAAAGTATGTTAGATACACATTTAAGAGTTTATGAAACTGTGCATACAAATAAATAAACCTATGGTCGTACATGACAAGTAATCTTCTTTTAATTATATTGACACTGTGTACTTTTACTTCCTTGCAGAGGGCAATGAGTTAAAGGAAATAGAATGTTCTGCATTTTTGTAGTACCTGCATCCTCAATTTAGGCAGACTCCATCTTCAAAATATGCAACAAAAAGCATGCTGAGAATTTAACTGAACTTTTCACAGCATATGCAATATTGATTGATGTTGTTCATTTCTTAGGAAGTTTCATAGCAGGTATACAATAGGTTTGTAAACAACCATCCTTAATCAAATTATTGTTGATATATATGTGTTCACGAATTGAATCTAAAATGAAGTTGGCAAATGTAGTTCACAAATGCATTTACTCAAAAAATTTAGATGAGAATTGGCTCTCTTTGGTTTAATCCTCCTGCAAACATTTATCCAGATGCATGCACTCCACCCTGTCACAGGAAGGAACCAGTAATTGTTTCTGTGCACTGATATGCTCTTATAATTAAGGCTTTGGGAATGTGGGTAAAAAGCTGCTTGGTGTATTTAATTAAAGTTAGTAGGAAATTTAAAGCCAAGAAAGCATTGTCAGTAGTACTTAGTATTTAATACAAAGAAACCCAGGTGTTTCAAAAATTATGCCAAAAGAAAGCAGAGAGTTCTTATATTCAGAAAAGAACATTATACATTTAGTTATCAAATTGCACAAAAGGAACGATAAAATATTATATGCTAAGTGAATAGAAAATGCATTTTAATAAATTAACAGACTCATCAACCAAGCTAGAATAATGCTATTACCTACTATGTGCTTAAACTGAGATTTAATTCTTAATCTTGAAAATTGAAGAAATTAAGAAACAATCTAGTCTTGGAGATGAGCCTAAAAAACAAAAAGAATGATGGAAAAAGCAAGATTATACAAAACTAAAGGCTGAAAAGTATTACTATCTGCAGGTATAAGAGGAACTCAGAAAAGGACATGGAATCAGAAGCAGAGTCATCAGGGAAAACATCATTGATCAGCACATGGCCAAGCAATATTTCAGTGACCAAATATAAGACAGTTTGAGTAAATAGTGTTCATAATAATTAGAATAGTAGAGTATAACCCACAGAATAAAATAGTCATACAAGTCCATATTAATAAAAAAAAAAAACTAAAAAAAAGTACATGGGAAAGAAGGGGAAATTCTTTTTAATTATAGAATTCCAGTTGGTAAATGTAAAAGAAATAACAGAAAACAAAACTTACTGCTTTGCAAATACCACAGTAATAACTGATGTAGACAAGAAACATCTTTGGAATCTACAATCAGTGAGCAAAATTGTAAGAAAGAGTTTACTTGCCTGATCTCAGTATGGCTCTCTACAGTTTTTTAATTAATAATTATAAAAGGAGAAAGTTACTGAGTTTGAGAATGCCCCTCTAAAATTCATGTTCTTCCTAGAACCTCAGAATGTGACTGATATAGTTTGGATATGGTTTGTCTCCATATAGTTTGTGGAGATGGTAAAAGGTAGTGGGACATTTAAGAGGTGGGGCCTAATGGGAGGTGGTTAGGTCATTTGGGGATGCTGTACTTAGAAGGGATTAAGAAGAATTTCATTCTTGCTAGAGAATTGCTACAAAAAGAGCAAGACTGTCCCCTACCCCATTCTGACTTTCTTTTTCACATGGGATCTCTCCTCATACAAGCTGTCATCATCATGTCATGTACCATGAGACCTCTAGCAGAGCCAAGCCAATGCTGGCACTATGCCCTTAAATCTTTAAAAACTGTGAGCTAAATAAACCTTTCTCTTTCTTTCTTTTCTTTTCTTTAAACAAAGTCCCTATCCTTAGCTATTGTATTTTGGTAACAGAAAATGACTGATTGTATGACTTTTTATGGAGATGGTATCATTACAAATATAATTAGCTAGTGAAGATGAGATCACTCTGGAATAGTTGGGGTCCTTAATCCAATATGACTGGTACCTGTAGAAGAAAAGAGAAAAAGAGACAGATGCAAAGGGGAAATTCAACACAAACATAGAGGCAGAAGTTGAAGTTAGATTGTCAAAAGCCAAGAAATGCCTTGGTGCTGCCAGAATCCCCAGAGGTAAGGAAAGGCTCTCCTTTTGAAGCTTCAGAGGGAGCATAGCCCTGAGCAAAGCTTGGTTTCAGATATCCAGTCTAAAGAATGTCAGAGAAAAAATTTCTGTTGTTTTAAGCCACCGTGACTATATCTTTGTTAAAGCAGCCCTGGGAAACTAGTACTGTAACTCCATAGTAGAAAAACTTGGCAGATAACTTCTCAACAAAATGACCAAAGTTAACATTGCTTACAAAAGACTGACATGATAAACCAGGAAGGGCACAACTTCACTTTTGCCATAATCTTGACAAAAATATATAATGTAAATAGAATAAGAAAATAATAGGTGAATTCAAATGGAAAATTTTACAAAAGAGTTGCCTGATATTCTTTAAAAGGGCCAGGTCCTGAAAGACAAAAAAAAAAAAAAATACTGAGAAAATTACCCAGATTGAAGAAAACTAAGGAGGCATGAAAACTAAAGGAAATGTGAGCTCTTAGACAAGATTCAGAACTAGGAAAAAGAAAGAGGATGATTGAAACAATTTGCAAAACTCAAACAATGTTTGTGGGGTTAGTTTAGATCACCTTACTATGATTATATAGATGTGATCATTAGGGTAATCTCACTGAAGCGTATTCAAAAACTCAGTGTACCACTTTCTCATGTTGTTAAGAGTCTAAAAGTATTAAAAAGAAAATAACATAAATGGAATTGTGAATAAAATCCCAGGGAACAAATGATAGGGATCAGAAAAGATAGGTAAAAGAAGGGATCCCTTGTCACATAAGGCTTGAACAAAGGTGAGAGATGACTAAGCATGTGTTGCAGGTAGAAGGAATGCAAGGCTCTTGGGTCAGAATTGTCCCTGAAGATCAGACAGCAACCTCACAGGCCTCCAGAATGAAAATGGTGTAGGGTCTTTAATGAAGTAAAAAAAAAAAAAAAAAATGTGATAAAAACATCGCTGAATGACAGTTTATGTGGAATAAAAATACAGGATGGATTCTGCTTATATTTACTGAATCTATCAAATGAATCAGACCTTTTTCTAAGCTAGTGGTCGATGGAGGAGTTTGAAGGTCAGTGTTTCTGTCTCTAGTCAGGGTGGCTTTTTCTCTCTGGTTTCCTCATTCCTTCTTTCTCAGAGTTGAGGTTTGGGAAAAATGGCAATATTAGCAATATTGTCAGAATAGTACTAATAGGAACATAGAAATTACTAGTATTTAGGAAACAAAAATGAAAAATTCAGGCTCACAACTGAGAAATTGTGTGGTTTAAACCAAAAGAAGACCCTGAGGCCAGAGGGATTACACTGTAGGTAGAATAATGATCCAAATTCTGAGAGTTAGCAGAGCAATAGGAATGAAGGATGAAACTATTCTTTCTCTTCTGAAAGCTGGTCTGATTTCCTCTAGATCACATTTCAAGATGTAGGCCACAGAGGAAAAATAACTAAAAAGAGCCAAGAAGGATTAAAAGAGGCAAGTCATCATCAACTTAGAAACAAAAACAATTGTTAAGTAATAGGAGATCCTAAGATAATACAATTTGAAAAGATTAAAGAGAAAACAAAGTGATTAAAAATGGACCGTATCACAATAAAATTTTTTAACTCCAGTTCAACTAATAGAATTGGCAATCACTTTTCACAGATTAAAGTTTACTTTTACGTTACAGCAAAGAAATATTTTGCTTATCAGATTAATAGTGTAAACAAAAGGCTGTGTTTCAAAAGCTTTTTGTTGGCCTAGTATGCTCCAAAAAGTAAAGGTACTATTGTACAGGTAAAACTCAGACTTTCATTGCTAATTTATTAAAAGCTAAGCTTTCATTTATTTTTAAATGTGTTTATGTTAGGGTTTAAATCATTGTTTAAAAGCTCGGCTTTTTATTTTACTGTCCCTGTTAGAATCCAATACCATGAAACAATACAACCTTTGTGAATAAATTTAAACCTTCTTTTTTTCTTTTGCTTGTCTGCTTCTGAGGACTCTACTTGCCTCAAAGTTAAGCAAAGATCCCTCAACATGCAAATATAGTAGGAATTTGTGGAAGAGGAGGATCTACATGAGAAGCAGGGACCTATTGTTTCTAAATAAGCAGGAGAAAATCTCTCTCATACATAACTGAAAACTGAGGTCCCAGAAAGGTTTTCCAGATATAAAAAAAGGTAAAAGGGAAAAATTTAAAAAAAAAAAAAAAAAGAAGAAGGAAGAGGAGGAGGGAGGGGAACCCATTAGAGTAAAGACAAAGGGCTCCTATCCAAGATTCCACACAAAACTAAAAAAGAATTATCCCAATGAGGTTTGGAACCAATGACACAAAGCAGATGATTTGTTCTCTTCTTTCTCCCATTTCCTAATTTAGCAAAACCCTGCCTCTTATAAAAATTAACCACTGCCCACAACCAGCTCTTGCAGGCTCTGGGACTCCTCTGAGCCCTCCCATTACTGATACTTCCTTGGAGGAGACAGTAGGTTATTCCAGCTGGGCCCAGCCTTTCTTTTCTATGGCTCAGTTCCCAGCAGCCCCCTTACAAGGAGTTGCACTGATGTGTGTGAATCCCTGCAGATCCAAACAGCCCACACCCCGCACTCATGCTCCCAAAGCTTTAGAAGCACAAACAAATAAAACACACAAAAGCAAGATGCCTTAAAATAATTCCAGTGTAGACTGTAGTTTGTCTCATTTCCCCAATGATCCCTTATGGGATAAAACTCTGGAGCTTGTTCAAAAATATGCTTACTGCCCTATGGGAGCTCTGTCACCATCCTTTACTTTTTGCTCCCTCAGGTATGTGAATTTAGAGTTCTTGGTGGTAATGAAGGCTCAAGAGAAACCTTAAGTTATTCCTTATTCTTGGCTTTTGCTGTTAGAGGGCAGCGGACTTGCTGACAAGGGGGCTCTGTAATTGAGTGTCCCTAGGAACTACCTAAGTACCTAGTTTTATGAAATGCAAGCTTTCCTTACATGAGTATGAATTGGCAGAGGTTCTGCCTGAGAGAAATACACACTAGTTTTAAAAGTCACTGGTCTCTAAGCAGTTGTGAGGCTACCCTTACATTGTACCCATCCCAAACTCCTAACTAAACAACTTCTTCAGCTTTCAGTAAAAATGATAACTAGATCCACTTGTAATCAATGAGTAATTTCATTGTCTAATGTCTAAGTTGAATGAGATACATGATTTATACATTTTTAGAAAATTAACATTAATGCATGTATTTCCCTGACAATTTGCTTGAAAATATTTGAAGTCTGTTTCAAACTGGCTCTGTTGCAAGTAATGAATGGGTATATAGAGTAAGTAGTTTACAAATGGGGAGAAATGTATGGTCAGGTACATGAAAAACTCATACTTTTAGACATATCAAATGACATTGTCTAGACTCTATTCTTTCCCTCAGGTCTACCTTCTGATTTTATTCTCAAATTCTCCCAAAAGGTAGCAAAACTGACCTTTGGAAACTCTATATTTGCATCTTTTTACCTATTGTCACTTTTAAAAAGAGCATGTCTTTAGATATAATACCAGGAAAAAATTCCCCAAATTCAAATCTCAATGAAGAACATATACATGTGGACATGCACACACACACACACACACACACACACACACACACAAACATACACAGGCGTGCAAATCTCGCCACTACCATCATCATTGAGAGCAACACCAGTCACTCTCCATATTTATGTCACAGACCAATCACTTTGGCCAAGGGAAGGATGCTCTCTCTAATTAACATGTCTGGCTCAAGAACAACCTCTAGAACCTGGGCCTGAAGAGAGAAAATCCCATCTGTGCCACATGAGGTAGAATAACTTCTCAAAGGGGAATCAAGGTACAGTTGCCTGAAGATAGATGTTAGGGATAAAAAAAAAAAAGCAAGATCTCTGCCAAACCCAAGACTTCAAGCTTATGAATATCATAGCATGCTTAGGCTATTTATTTTACCTCTATACCTTTTTAAGTTCTGCTTACAATGAAATGCATAGGTCAATTTTCAAACATTTCTTTTGTAAAATGTTCATGAGCCATTATGATAAAGTATACATTTTTACAACCAGAAGATGCAAAAATGCATGTGTAGATGAATAAACGAATGACCATGGGGAGCTAATTGCCAATAGCCAAGAATTCTTCCATAGCAACTCTGAGATTTTATAAAACTCTAGAGTTCAGTACCCCAAATTTATCAGAGGACACAAACTGAAAAACTCTTCCATGACAACATATTGGAAATGCTAAGTTAAATGGATGTACTGATTTACTTTTATATTGGCAGTGTGAGGAATCTGGGAACTCTTCTCCAGAATAATCCCAACTAGTACAACTAGTAAACATTATTGTTTTTTTTTTTTTAAGAAAAGGACTTTTTAAAGAAAAGTCTCTGAGAATTGTCCAAAAGCATACAGCAGGAGTGAGGGAAATAATGGGCACCTAATGATATTAAATCCCTAATCCCTGGAAACTATAAATGTTACTTTATGAAGAAAAGTGTATCTACAAATGTAAATGTATGGAGGACTCTGCAGTGGGAACCTGGATTCAGATTAACTACAAATTTAATAAAATAACTTATCTGTTTTTTTGTTTTGTTTTGTTTTGTTTTGTTTTTTGGTGCTGGAATCAAACCTACTACCTTACACAAGCTAGGCAAGTGCTGTGCCACTGTGCTGTACTCCCAACCCAACAAGTATCCTTTAAGAGAGAGGTTTGAAAAAGACTAAAGTGGAGAAGGTAATGTGTTCATGAGCACTGACATTGGCATGTAGATGATACACCAGTTACCACTGACGAGTTCTGCTTCCTCACATGTTGAAGTATAACATTAGAGAAACACACCAAGACAAGCATATAAAACAGAGTTTATTTAAAAAGGGGTAACATAGACTTCTCCCAGGAGGGAGAAGGGGGGATAGCTGGTATCCTCGTATCCCAAGAAATAAGAGCATTCTGCCTTTTTTAAATTATTTTTTTTATTTCTTTACAACAGCGGAATGCATTACAATTCTTATTATACATATAGAGCACAATAGGATTCCATTGTTCTCCTGCTCTCTTCCCCTAATCTCTTTCCTTCCTGCATATGTATGTGACTAGGTGTAGAAGATGCTTTGGTGGGATGGCCAAAAAGGGAGAAACAGATGGGCTGGAGGGGCCAAAGGTGGAGTGATCCAGGTAGGAAGGGGGGCCCAGAATGTATTAACAACTTTTACAACTCCCTGTAGGGAGGGACAATCCTTAAAACAGGTCACCTTAGAAACAGGTTGGAGCTGAGGCAGGTTACCTTGATAAGGGTGAAGGAAAGCCTCTGAAGGAATTAACATTTCAATCCACCTCCAACTTTCCAGACCCAAATTGTCCTCCTTGATCTGATCTGACCTATCTAACTGACTGCCTCTTTTAATTCTGGCTTACTTGAGAACACAGATGAAGGGAAACTGGAAGTCTCTCAAAGCTGGAAGGGGCAAGGAATGAATCTGCCTCTCGAACCTCCAGAAGAGCATAACTCCGTTGAGACCTTGATTTCGGTCCAATGTTACTTATTTAAAACTTTTGGATCCAAGAGCTATAACAAAATGAACTTGTCTTAAGCCATCAAGTTTTGTAGTCATTTGTTATAAGATGGGAAACAAATACACAACAAATAAGGAACAGTTTTTCAAGAAAATCAATATCTCAGAACAGCAAGTGTTGGAGGCACTTGAGCCATAAACTGCTCTCTTTCATCTTGCCTCCCCTTCTACTACTCATTCTGTCAAAATTCCACCTCAGGAGGATGTGGCTAATAGATCAGGTTCCCTCAACTCTCTGCTCCCAACTCATGGGTACCATACCTCACTAGGAGGGGAAGGTCATCAGTATTTTTCATCTCGCCCAACGTCCAGTTACAAAGGCTAATTTCTAAATTCCTGGTGAGGGCAGCCAAGAGGTTGGAGTCTTCCTCTTTTCTTCAAGGCCCTTACTCATAAGTATGATAAGCTAAGAACACAAGAAGAGCCCTAATCCCTTTTCCCTTAGCTCACTTGTGATGTGAAGGTTCTATGAATAGAAAAGCAAGCCAATAAGAAGCTACTACCCCATCCCTAGACCCAGAGAGTGGCTCAGAGGTATTTTGCAGGGTGTGAGGCTGTCCTCAAGAACAGAGTTCTAAAAATTTCCCCAAAGGAAAGGACCTTATTTAAAAGAGTGTGGTGAATTTCAAGTCTCGGTTCTCTTTCATAAACAATGGAGATTTGAGTGACAAGCAATTCAGAAGAGTTTGTTACTGCCCATGAGAATAACATGCAAAATCATAAACTCATGGCTCAATCTCTATTGTATATTCTCTGAAAGAGATAATTAGGGAAAGAGAAAGCTTAAAAAAAAAAAAAGCACTTCTAGGTTAGAACAAACTCCAAAGACTAGAATCAAATAATACCCCTCCTTGAATTTAATTGGATCAGAATAAGAGCAATTTATGCCCCAAATTAGTGTGGAAAACAATAGAAAATCGAAAGCAATCAACCAGGACACTGTGGAACGAAACAGCTGAGTTTGATACCAAACAAGGCAGAAAACTTTACAGAAAGAACAAAGAAAAAAGAATAGTGATGACTGTGCATGTGCCCAAGCTTGTACCCTCTGACAAGTAAGCTCAAAGTCTTCGTACAGCCTTCTGGATATAGATTAGCCAAGCCATAACAAATAAATAAGCAAACAAGAACAACTCCTAAAGACAGGGAAGGTAAATCAATATCCACTATTGTTATATTACCTAGAATGTAGTTGTGGGGGCTTGTGATATAGCTCAGTTGGTAGAGTGCTTATTTTGCATGCACAAGGCCCTGGGTTCAATCCCCAGTGTGTGTGTGTGTGTGTGTGTGTGTGTGTGTGTGTGCGCGCACACACACACACAAAGTAGTTTTTTAAAAATATACAAGAAATGCCAAGGGGGGGGGGGAGACACACAGAATATAAGATTCCTCATTAGAAAAATGTAGGAATAAGAACCTGAATGTGAAAGAGCCAATATGTCAAAATCAGTAGAAAGAAGACTTCAAAGCAGTCATTATTAATATGTCAAAAACTAAAGGAAACATGCTTACAGAAATAAACGAAGCTAGGATAATAATGTGTCACCAAAGAGGGAAATATCCATAAAGATACCAATATATTTTGAAAGAATCTCATGGGAATTCTTACATTGAAAACTAAAACCCCAAATTAAATTTAACTAGAAGTGATCAACATTAGATTGGAACTGGCAGAAGAAAGAATCAGCAAACCAGAATATACATTCATAGAACAAAGAGAAAAAGGAATAATGAGAAATGAAGAGCGACTCAGAGAAATGTGGGATGTCATTAAACACATCAACCCATGTATAATGGGAGTAACAGAAGAACAGGAGACAGAATGGAGAAAAAAATATTCCTAGAAATAGTGATGGGATAGTTAGCAACTTTGATGGAAGACAATAATCTGTACACTCAAGAAATTGAACAAACTCAAATTAGGAAAATCACAGAGATAATTCCTAGTATCCTCATAACTGAAATGTTGAAAGCCAAGATAAACATGGAAAGTAACAAGAAAAATAGCTCATCACATTCAAGAAGAACCCAGTGAGGTATTAAAAGATGACTTCATATTACAAACAGTAGAGAGCAGAAAAAAGTACAATGTCATATTCAAAGCATAGAGAGAAAAAAAAATATATTGCTAACTACAAGTCTTTTAGGCCCAATAAATTTACCTTTCAAAAAAAATGAAAGCACCCAGTGACTTGGGAGCCTGAGGCAGGATGATTACAATTTCAAAGCTAACCTCAGCAACTTAGTGAGGCTCTAAGCAATTTAGTGAGAAGCTGTCTCAAAATAAAATATAAATATATATAAGAAATTTTTAAACAAGTAAAAATAGATCATTTGTTTCTTAAAGTTGTGTCCACAAGAAATACTAAAGGGAGTTCCTTAGGCTGAAATGAATGATGCTTACTTATTAAGCAAATGATGATAGATCCAATAATATATACTTATTCTTTTTTCTTCTCTCAGCCACTTTAATAGACATAAAGTTAAATGAAGTAATATTAATAATCATTGAAATTAAGTCAACATTAATCAAAAGAGGTTTCTAATAAGGTGAGACGTATGTAAATCCTAAGAATACACTAAGAATAATTCCAAAAAGTCAAGAACTCATTAAAAGAATTAAAAATCATTCACTAGAAAATGTTTACTTAATGCATAATGCAGTTTGTAAGTGCACCTCAGAAGTCGTGCATTAAAAACTCAATTTCCAATACAACAGGGTTGGGTAGTGGGGCCTAATGGGAGGTACAGAGGTCATAAGGGCTCTGCATTTGTGAATAGATTAATGCCCTTATGAAAAGGGCTTTTGGGAGTGGGTTCACTCTTGCCCTCTTTCTCTTCTGCCTTCCATCTTGATGAGGTCGCAAAGAAGCCCTCAGCTGATACCAATGCCTTGATATTGGACTACACAGCCTCCAGAACCATAAGCCAATACATAACTGTTCTTTATAAATTATCCAAGCTCAGGTTATCTTGTGATAGCAACACAGAATAGACTAAAATGCAAACAAACAAACAAACAAAAACAATAAGAATGGAATAAAGCAATTATGAATCAATAAAGGAATAAAATATATAAAACATACATAAATAAAAAATTTAAAGACAAATGCAAATACAACCAAATCAATAATAATATTAAATGTGAATAATCAAAAAAACTATCAAAAAAGTAAAGTTGTCAGACTGCATTTTTGAAAAACCAAGGTCCAACTATATACTGTCTATAAAAGATCCACTTTAGATTCAAAGAAATAAGTAAATTGAAAATAAAGAAAAAATATGTAAACATTAATCATATGAGAGGTGAGTTCAATCTCTGGTACCAAAAAAAATTAATAGTCCAAACATCTCTACCAAGCAAAGATCAGGTATAGATGGCTTCAGCGTTAGAAATATAAATTGACCAATGGTTGAAGTTAAAGGAGGGATAAATAGGCAGAACAAAGAATTTTTAGGGTACATAACTTATATGATACTACAATGGTACACCTTTCATAATGTATTTGTGAAAACCCATAGAATTCATAACACCAAGAGTAAACACCCTAATATAAACTCTGGCCTTTGGATAATAATGATGTATATATATACATTTATTTTCAAAAGTCTACATTGTGGTGCAGAATATCCACAGAAGGGAGTTTCTGTAACAGGATGAATGGAAATTCTCCGTATTTTCTGCTGAATTTTGTTTTCAACCTAAAGCTGCTCTGAAAATTGTTTACTAATTAGGAAAAATGAAAAATATTATGTATTGCTTCACAGTACAGTGTATGAACTTTGAAAACATTGTGCTAAGTAAAAAGCTAGTTTCTAAAGATGCCCTATTGTATGATTCCACTTGTAAGAAATGTTCAGATTAGGCAAATCCATCAGTGGTTATCATAGATGTTCCCCAAGACTCTAGAAGTCTAGAAGTTGGGGGGAACTGCTAAATGGTTTGGGGTTTCTTTTTATGGTAATGAAAATGTTCTGGTATTGCTATGGGGAAGACTGTAGAACTCTATCAAAATATTAAACACAGAAAGCTCATTTTAAGTGGGTGAATTTATGATATAAGAATTATACCTCAATAATCTGCTTTAAGATATTAAATGCTCCCAAAGAAAGGAAAGGATATCTATACCAGTCAAAATATTATAGAACAGTGACTGTATGAGGGTATAACTTTCCTAGTCTGAAATATTGGCCTTATCCAAATGTCGATGTCTGAGAACCAAGGAGAAAAGATTTTGTCATCAGAAAAGCAGGGATTTGAAAATATATCTTCTCTGTATTACATTTCATTCCATAGTGAAATTCTGAATGAAGGCAGAGCCTAGAACAAATCACTTGCCATTGCCAGCGCAGGGTTCCAATACCAAATCTTAGCTAGTACACACAAACAATGGTGTGCATCTCTTTGTTAGTTTGGAATTCAATTCATCTTATGTGGTTCACAAATTCAAACTGATAACTTAACAAATGAATTTGTCTTGGGCTGTTGAGAAAACAAGTAAAAGTATAATCATTAAAATGTTTAAATGCTTAGTCTGTAGTTTAATATATTCACAGCATTTAAAATTTTTGATGATTATGCTTTCCTTTTCTTTGTGTCTGTTTTTGTTTCTCTTCCAGTCTTTATAACTTGAGTCATGTTAACAACTTAAAAACAACTTATTTTATAATCACTACTACATAACTTGATTTTTTTAAAGGGTGTCTTATCTGTGCTAGTGTTAGCTTTCAATTCTTTGCTCATGAAGATATTTTATTGAGTTTAGGATATGAGCTTGTCCTCAGTTGGGTTTGCTGGGGTAATCCTGTGGTATGTGCTAATTTCAGGAACTTCAGTGTTCTCAACAGTCAAGTACAGGGAAAATCAGAGAATGAAAAGCAGATATAAGAGCATTGTCTAGAAAGAATAAGAGAAAACAGAGCCAAACACGGAAAAGCTGTTTAAGGTCAAGAAGAACAGAATGAGGAATATCAACCTATTTCTAAAATGATTTCCAAAACGAGAATAGAGAAAATGAATTTTTTTTTTTTTAAAGTACGATTCTGCAATCTGTATACAGGGTAAAAATGGGAGTTCATAACCCACTTAAATCTAATGTATGAAATATGAGATGTCAAGAGCTTTGTAATGTTTTGAAAAACCAATAAAAAAAAAAGTACCTGGAGGGCTGGGGATGTGGCTCAAACGGTAGTGCACTCGCCTGGCATGCGCAGGGCGCTGGGTTCTATCCTCAGCGCCATATAAAAATAAAATAAAGATGTTATGTCCACCGAAAACTAAAAATAAATATTAAACAAAAATTCTCTCTCTCTCTCTCTCTTTAAAAAAAAAAAAAGTACCTGGAACTTTTTTTGGGAAAGAATAAGATTTGAATACTGAATTCAGGAGGCAAAATGAATCATAAAAAAGATAACTAACACTACCTGATGTATATCTAGACATAACAGGATGAAATTGCAGAACATCAAAGACAGTGAAAATATTGTAAAAGAACCCAGAATACAAGATAGTTTACTTACAAAGTACAAAACTTACCTGGATAGCAAAATACTCATCAGCAACTGTTGAAACCAGGAAACAGAATATAGCTGAGGGAGAATAACTGTCAACCCACAATTCTATACTCTATAATCCAAAATTTAAAATACTTTAGAATTCCCTGTAATAATGACATTTCATGAACAAATTTCTGATCTCATTCTCCTCCCTCCCTCCAAAGTCGTATGAATACTTCTTCTGAGCCACAACCTACCTGAAAACCATAGGCAACAAGAACCAGGGATGCAGTTCGGATAGGTTAGCATCCAAGGCAGCAGGCAGGGTGAATCACCAATCTGGATTCTTTTATCCTCCAATGTTTGCACTATCTTGTAGTGAAGTATGAGTTATTGAGTTTGGAGCAACCATGATATTTATGATAGTTTACTAACATTTGAATATCTAAACATAAAAATAAATAATGGCAGCACTAATATTATAATCTGCTAAATAAAATAAGAATCAATTTGTTTATATTTATATACATAAATAGGAGTAACTGGAGAAAGCCAGTAGAAAACCAATTAATCAATATAGAAGAAATGGCAATATTATGGGATGGGGATGTGGCTCAAGCCATAGGGTGCTTGCCTGGCAGGCGCGGGGCACTGGGTTGGATCCTCAGCACCACATAAAAATAAAAAATAAATAAAGATGTTGTGTCCACCGAAAAGTAAAAAATAAATAAATAAATATTAAAAAATTCTCTCTCTCTCTCTCTCTCTCTGAAAAAAAAATGGCAATATTAGAAAAATCATGATTTAGAATTCATCATCATGAGAATTGATTCAGGAAAGAATTATTAACAGACACTAAGACCTGTGAGCAAAGGTTTGAGTAGGAACAACAGATTTACATAGACAAAAGGTGTCTCTTCTCATATTATTTTTAAATTATAAAAGGAAAACAGTAATTTTGGACTTGAGAAATTTGGACTTTTTTCTCTTTCTCACCAACCTTAACCAATGATCAAAGTTCACATGGAAAATGGTTCAAGAAGGACACGTCATTCCTTCAATAGATACATAATTGGATCTTAGTTATGAGGAAATTTCAGATGAGTCAACATTGAAGGACAGTCTATGAAATAATTGACTTGTACTCTTCAAAAATATCATAGTCATGAAGAACATAAAAGGCTGGGCAATTATTTTAGGTTAAAGGAGACTAAGGTGACATGACCAAAAAATGGAAAGTAAGGTGACATGACAAAGAATAGAGGCTAAGGTGACATGACAATTTGTGATCTTTAACTAAATACTGAACTAGAATGAAATGTTCTATAGGACTTTGTACAACTGGCAAATTCGGAAATGTACCATAGATTGGAAATGAGTATTTGCGAAAATATTATTGAATTTGGTTACATTTTCTGATTTTGATAAATACATTAAGGTTACATAAGAGATTTTCTTCGTCCTTGTGGTGGGGGACACTGAAGTGTTCAAGAGAAGAGAGATGTGATGTTTGTAGTTTACTTTCAAAAGGATTATAAAAGAATACCTATGTCCTTATATATATGATTTATAGTACATACAATCAACATGAAAAAAGAATATGAGAAATTAAGTGGGACAGAACATTAATAATTGATGAATCAGGATAAAAGACATATGGGAGTGTTTGGGTTAATCTTTCACATTTATGTTTGAAATCATTTCAAAATTAAATAAATGAATCAACTTAGTAGGATAAAACTCCACAAATCTAACTATGCATATCTTATAAATTCTTGTCATCCTTCAAAAGGTTACAGACATGAAGTAAAATTTTCCATGTATTATATATATATATATATGTATATATATATATATATATAGAAATAAACTGTGAATGATCAAAAAAGCTAGTTGGAAAATCAGTTATAAAATAGCCATATTTAGCTAGTAGGACATTTCCTTTTATAGAGTATGCACCTTTGTTTCTGCAAATACATAATGGAGTTTTGAATTAAATTGCTTTAAGTCTAGCTGCTGTTTAAATTTTTTCAGCAAATCTGTAAAGACATTCAACAAATTATCATAATGGTTAATCTCTTCTATTGAAAAGGCTTTAGTAATCACTGTGAAATCTTTTTTTCTCTTTCTCACCATATTATGCTTTCATTCACTAAAATATTTTATTTATTGACTTAAATATATTTGATGCCACCTGTAGCTTCACTTCTTAAAAATCAAACAGGAAAAACAAATTTACATATTTTCAGTTTGTGAATGACTAGTCCATTATTTAAACATTAGGCTCCCAGGACTCATGGCATCATAGCAGAGGATGAAACAATAAGCCACATAGAACCAAGGCCTAAGCATCTAAGCATGCTTTCAGGACCCCTGGCTTCTTGGGCCCAGGTCCTTGGTGAGGTAGCACAATGTCCATTCATGTGAGCCTCATCCAAAGTCAATCTGCTTCTCTGGTACTTTCCCAACCTCACTTCCCAGAATCTCTAGATTCTATTGCACCAGCCTCAAACTGAAAACTTGAAGACAAATTTCTCCTATAGGCTTAATTATCATACCTGCTCTTTGTGCTAAAAAAAAAAAAAAAATGCCAAAATTTTAATTTGGAAAATTCAGCACAAAAATCTACATTTCACCTTCATCCCCCCACTCCTGACCGCCCCCCCCAAAAAAAATTAAAATAAAGATCTGGCAACACTGTTCCTGATTCTAAAATGAAAGCAACCGGCTGGAACTGAGCACCAGAAAAGCCCTTTACATGGAGAAGGTACATCCCAGCTGCCTTGGTCTCTGTATTTCATATTATCTTACCCCAGGGTGCACATTTGTTTATATTTCTTACCTGGGCCCAGTCAGCATTTGAGTTTGGCTCCCAATTCTAACTATGCAAACAAACTTCAACATGGATATTATTTCTGTCCAAATACAAGGTTAAACTTGTATTTAACTTTATATAAATCAGATTATGGGATGAGAGTTTTTTGTGAGGAGGGCAGTTCCAGGGATTGAACTCAGGTGGCCCAACCTCTGAGTCACATCTCCAACCCTATTTTGCCTTTTATTTAGAGACAGGGTCTCACTGAGTTGTTTAGTGCTTCATATTTGATAAGGCTGGCTTTGAACTCGAGATCCTCTTGCCTCAGCCTCATAAGCTGCTGGGATGACAGTTTTTTGAAAGCTAATAATTTTAGCCCCATTAACAGGGTCAAGTTCTTTGGCAACCATCATGTAGGCTAGAGTTGGATTGTCAGCTATGAAAAGCCCATCATATCTGAAATAATAAAAGTCTTATACATCTTTGGGTAAAATGCTGTATTAGAAGTAAATCTAGACACAACCCAGTCTAGATCAGTGGTTCCCAAAAGATCTAGGGATTCATTATAGGAAATCTTTTAAAAATTTTACAAGTTCTTTTGTTCCCAGGTCCCTCCTCCACAGATTCTGCTACAAGAGTCCTGCAGATTCTAGATTTTATAAAGTGATAAAATCTCTAACAAGTGATATGATGGATTTTCAGGTCTGGAGCCCAAACAATAGGCATCTTTCATCTACCAAAAACAGAAACCAACAGAGGTTTCCTTTGAGACTCTCAGTAGGGATTAGGAACTAGCACCTACATGAACTCGGAATTTAGTAACCATAGCTTTAAATGGACAAGAACCTTAATCACTACTAATATGGTCAGAACCATGGCAAATTTCATATGAGGATATAGGAAGTAAGAGTGTACGAGAGAGAGAGAGAGAGAGAGAGAGAGAGAGAGAGAGAGAGAGAGATTGATTCTTCAGTATTTTATGCCTCCTTTCTAATTCAAGGTTAAATGTAATCTCATTGTTTACCCTCAGGTTTACAGATTATATTACCATTTAGCTTCTTCACTAATAGGTAAAAGCTAAGAGAGAGTGAATAATGTTCAAAGCCAAACTATCAGTGTGTATGTTGCTAATAAATAAAATAGAAATGGAGCAAAAGCATCCCCTTATTCCCTGTAATTTATATAGTCATAGCTATCAACCAATAATGAATAAAATTATTCTTAGAATATAGAGAATATTAATAATGAGTGCTTATTTCTAGAGAAATAACATAAATGATGGAAAGGAAGAAGAGAGCGAAAGAATTCTGATGGAAGATCAGGCATTGACAAACTTCAAGTATTACAAAAATCCATAGTGATCTCTGAGTTAGCAGAAACTCTGAAAAGCATATAATCTAACTTTTGTCTTACAGTGAGGAATACAGAGAGGCTAATTGACTTTCTTATATCAGACAGCTTAATAATGGGTAGAACTGGCACTTGAACCCAGTTCTTTTAACATTATATCTAGGTTTCTCTGTGCAAGATGCTCATATATTTAGAAGACTCATGTTCACATTACAAATTAAATTTACATGAGGCAGAAAACCTTTCATATTCCCCTTTTGTTGTATTCATATTTTCTCCATGTGAATTAGTTCTTATTTGCAAGGATTAGAAACCAAACAAGATTTTTGCAAACAGTTAGAATATTAAAAGATAGTAAAATACCAGGATTTGAAATTCTGTACCTACATCAGTGATAATTGTGGGTGAACTGTCCTCGTGTCACCATTCCCTGCAGTCGAAGAGGGCCACCAGCAACACCTGAGATAATATGTCCTGGTTTATAGTGGATCAGGGAGAGGTCACTTCCCATAGTTAACAAATGCTTCATTCTCACTGGAACAACTTTTGACTCCTCAGTGAAGGAAAGAGAAACACTATGCCCTGATTGGCTTCATCCTGTGTCATTCAACCATCACTGTCCAAAGTAGGAAAGGACTCAATTAACACCAGGAAAATTGTAGTTTTATAGTGGTATAAGATAAGTGAATATTGAATTATACATTCAAGATTTGTGATTTTTTATTATATGTATGTTACACTTGAAAGTTTAAAACAAAAAGTATCAAAGATTATCCTGGCTAGCTTACGATTGGGGAAGACCCCAGAGCTGGGAATGGGGAAAGTCTCATGCAGACTGCTTGACAGCAACACCATGTGTGAGGAGTAAAATGAAGGTTAGGGATGCAAACACAGAGCTCTCTAGAGCAACTGCTTAGAAGCTGGACAGTTTATGTGAAAGAAGACAGTAATTGACAATTCAAGTTTAATTTGATTAAAGGGCTGTGCAAGTCCACCATGATCTCCCCTTTATCCCTTGAAGTACAGAATCTGAATAGTTCCCTTTGAATTAAACTTGGAAAGATTTTTGGGTTTCTTTGTTGGTTAGTTGGTTGGATTTTTGGTACTGGAGATTGAATCCAAAGGTGTTCTACCTCTGAGCTATATTTTTTTTATTTTTATTCTTTGAGATAGGGTCCCCCTAAATTGCTGAGGCTGGCCTCAAACTTGCAATCCTCCTGCCTCAGCCTCCCCAGTTGCTAGAATTGGCATGCAACACTGCACCCAACTTGGCAAGTATCTTGAAGAAGTTTTGTTGTTGTTGTTGTTGTTTTTACTTCTTTATTGTCCATACACGTACTAGCCATCTTGAAACAATACAGTTTTCATAAAAAGTAATTTAGAAGAGTAACTCCTGCTATCTTATTAATTGCTTCCTCAGTCCTACAGCACCACCTTACAGATTACATCTCATGATTTTTTTACCTACAGAATTCCCCTTCTGCTCATGCGTGCATAATGTCCAGGAAGAAGGAACTGGATGGGATGGGACAGGATGGGGTTGAGTGGTATGGGATGGGAAGGAATGAAAGCAAATGTAACTGAAGAAGAATGACTGAAGTAGAAAGGAATTCGCATCTCAGAGAGGGACAAAAGGGGACTGTACTCAGTCAATTAAGCACGATGGCATGTATGACCTCAAGCTCTATACTGTTTCTGTTAAATAATAAACCTCACCATTGTAGAGGAATATCCTTTCACCAGTTTTTATAATACAATAACAACCCAGTTTCTCTAATGCTTATATTTAGCAAATACAAAAGTTTGTTTTAGAAAGGTTAATTTTGGATTTGACTGGCAGCCAAATTGAATTTTGTGGGAAGATGAGAGTCAGAGAGGGCAATTACAATAAAAAGAAGAAGAATAAGGTGGTGCTATGGAATAAAAATGAACCCATTTTATCCAAGCAAGAATGAAATGTGTCCCAGAGGGGAAAAGAAAGAAGGAAATAAAGAAGGGGCGGGGGAGAGGAGAGAGAGAGCGCGAGAGAGAGCAAGAGAGATGGCCTGAGGTAGGGAGTTTCTGAAAGCAGTGCTACTGGAAGTTCCCAAGATGACACTCAATTAAGTTCAGGTGCTCCAAAAGAGCACAGTTCTCATCTCATGTCACAAGGTTGCACCTGGAACATGGAGAGAAAAGGGTCAGATTCTACAGAGATGGAAGACAAATGTAAGGAAGCGGACTAAAACATTAAAGTATATTAAATTAGAATCAGTGGATATGAACACCTGTTTTTTTTTCCAATATTTAACATTTTTTTTGTTGTTGTTCTTTAAGTAACTTGGTGAGAGTATGATGTACCCATGATTTGTGATAAGGAAAGGACATAGTCTTAGAAAAGAAATAGCTCCAAAGCCATATCTAAATCTGGACGTGATAAAGCCAAGAAAAAAAAAAAAAAAAGACTACTATATCACTATGTTCCACATGTTCTAAGGAAAAGCTTATGTTTGTACATCGTGTTACAACAAAAAAGTTTCATTAACAGGGTTGAGCCTCACAAAATCTCTTTGGTACACAGGACCAATAGCCATAGGTTTTTAACATTGTTCATCTGTTTTTGTTTTGTTGTTATTGTTATTAATTTTTTTAAAAAAAATTTATGGTGGTAGATGGACAGCATTCCTTCATTTACTTTTTTATTTTTATGTGGTGCTAAGGATTGAATGCAGTGCCTCACATGTGCTAGACAAATGCTGTGCCCCCGAGCTACAGCCCCAGCCCTGTACATTTGTTTTTAACAAAGGAAAGAAGTAGATGTCCTGACTCATGATTGGGCTATGAAAGACAGAGGGTAGGTTTGCTGACACAGCAAAGAAGAAAAGTTCCTGATCACATGTGCCATGGCTGCTGAAAGTTACCAGAGATAAACTGCTAATCCTCCCATGTACTTTTATTATTATCTAAATGTAGTTATAATAGCTATTTTATTGAGCATCAATGACCTGAAATTTACTACAACAAAACCTTCACATAGTCTTACAATAATTCAATAAACAACTATTATTATTATTTTTTTTTCCTTAAGAGAAGACTTAAGAGTCTTATTCAAGTTCCCACAGCTAATAAGTATCAAATCTAAAATTTGAAATCCAGATCAGTTTGGTTACCAAGTCAACATCCTTAATTATTACCTTATATTTTAACCAGTTTATTTCATGTTTTTTCTATCGCATATGATGTATACCCTTGTCATTCATAATGATATAAGGACTTACTTTCCATTGAAGATGTTTTACTACGGTGCCATAACTATTAAAATTGTGCTATCTGACTTACCAAGAAACAACACAGAGTGAAACCTGAAATATATATTGAAATAATTAATTACCTTAGCACCTCTGCATTTACCATTTCTACTGCCTCATAACCACAGGACTATGTTCAGATTTGACCAAAGAACTCCCAGAGTCATCCTGAGAGTGGCCCTGGACAGATAATCAGGAGTTTTTGTCTAAACATCTAGTTTCTAATCTCTGGAGTGGGATAACTGAAGCATGTTCTAAGCCAACTGCCTGAGGATCTCAAGCTCCAGGTGTCCACAGCAGATCCTACGCACCAACACTACCCAATGGTTTCTGCCTTCTATTTCCCACTACTTTACTGGCACTTCTTAGGAAGTGGATCACCAGGATCACCTGCCTCCAAAAATCCACTTAGATGTAGTTGCTCCCACAAGACGAAGTCATTTACTTGGATCAGACCTAGCTTTATACATACAAAAGAAGCAGACTGTTTTTTTCAAATTCCATAAAAAATATTATTTGCCCTTCTTCCCTTATAATAAATCTATTCCCAAAAGATAATGATGTAAGTCAGATTGTTAGTTATTATTGAAATTAAGTGTTGTGCACTTTATTGTACTGCACACCCATTCATATACTGAACCCTTAAGTACCAGTATCTCAGATTACCATTTTGGAAGATAGGACCTTAGTAGCAACTAACTTAAAATGAGGTCATCAGAGTAGGTCCTAATTCAATCTGTCTGGTGTTCTCAGAGGAAATTTGAATACAAATATGCACAGAAAGAAAATCATGAAGTAACAAGATGCCATCTGCAAACTAGCAGAAAGAACAAAGGAGCTAAGTGTTCAGAAGAAACCAACCCTGCTGATATCTAATCTCAGATTTCCAGACTTTGCATTGTGAGAAAATAAATTTCTCATTTAATCACCCCATCTCTGGTACTTTGCTATGGCAACCCCAGCAAACTTCTGTAGTCAGAAAGTGATATTATCACTTTATTGAAAGCACCAGGTAAATGTATGTGATTAAATAATAAGAAACTATCATATATAAAGTGCCTATTGGGTGTCATCAAGAAAGGCAGGCAATTTCATGTATTATTCATAGTCATGACAACAAGAAATTTACATTTCAGATAGGTGTTACTGTCTCCATTTAACTGATAAGAAAACTGGAACTTAAGGAAAATAGATAACTTGCTGTTATCTCACAACTTCAATAAAAGCAGCGGCAGTGAGATTACATCTTAGATTAGTGATATGAACAGCTTAAGATGAATCAGAATATCTGATTCTACTCATATACTATTACTGATATACAGTCAAGGATTTGCAATTTCTCTGTGATTTAGTTTCTCCATTTGTACAAATAAAGAAAGCACACCTATAGGGACAAGAATTTATCATAGAAGTATAAAAGGTTAATTTTTAGAGAGTATTTAAAAGACACTTTGATACTTCTGCAATAAATTAGGCAAACGGAAAGAACTGTTATTATTTAAGCCACTATTAAAATTGCACATCAATGACAAAGCAGCCTTTACATTTTCACTTTGGTTAGTGTTCTCAGCATTATACTTTCTTCTTTCACCAGGAGCAATAAGCCATTCTTTCTCAATCTCTCTATGCAAAACCAACGTAATCAGCCAACAACCAGGAGTTCACAAATGTACAGGGGCTCATTATTCATCACGTCTGAGTAGCAGCTTCTGCAACCCTAGTTAGTGATTAAATATTTAATGTCAGTAATGACGACAACAGAGAAAAGAAAATACTGTACTTCTTAAATGCCGTGGAAAACATTGAAGGCAGCCAGTCAATCACAGGAGTGACAGACTCTGACTACCTCATTAAAGGTGATAAAATATAAAATATGTTCCAGATCCTACCCACTTTCTCTCTCTCTGTTAGGCAATATTGGGACATTCTTGTTGAATTTTATAACTAGCTTGAAGCAAAACTCACCACCAAGGACAAAGAAGTACAGATATTATAAATAATTTGCTTTACCACAAATTCTAGGTGAATTTGATATATTGCCTGAGGCGTTGCAATGCTAGGGAAAATGGGAACTGTCCCCCTTTCTGAGCATACGACAGGAAACTAACTGCTTGATAAGACAGAAGAACCCACTGCACTTTATATTCCCCACCTTCCACCCCACTAAAAAAAAAAGAAAATTATAGTATGAATGCACCAGCCTCTAGACATTTCCAAGCTGGATGCAAGCATAAATGTAACAAGACAAATGAAAGATACTTGCATCTTACCATTTTATTCCTTGAAGTTAGTGCCATTGACTCTAAACTTGGGTCTGAAATAGTCAGTTCACATATCCAAGTTAGACCTCCTCAGATTCCAGCAATCGCAGACCTGACCCAGGCTCCCAGAAGCTGAGAATATGATGGATTTGAACATTTTAAATCATGTGATTGTGCATAAGCTGGCTTACTGGACAATGGGCAGACACTCCCTTTGTAACTTGTGGATGTACACTGACTGGACCACACGCTAATCTATTTCTGTATGTGCTTACGCTGTACAAGGATTTTAGTTTTAACTGCTCTGTCCATCCTACTGCTCTTCCTCATGCCTTTGTCTTTAAACTAACTTTATTTCTTTACAGGGAAATGCCAGTCAAAGCATTAGCAGCCACAGGTATTCCATCCCATGCCTTGGTAGAAGTATGCCTGGCTCATTAGCTCTGAGTTGTTCTACTCTGCATCACTAGGGAAGCAATGGTCTGTGTTCCCTGCTTGACTGTCAAGAGTTGTTCTTTGCCTTTTACCTATTGATCCTACAAGTCTCAGGCAACCGGATCCAAAAACGGGAACTTACAGAAGTGCAAGCTCTTGATCACGAGACCTCCAGATAAAGTCCCACCACTCACTGACTCCTGAGCATAACCCCCTTCAGCAGCAACACTGGGTTGGTCCTCCTAATAGCAGCACTGGCTAATCTCTCATCACACTCTCCACACTAACCATCCCTCCAGGTTTCATTTATTAACTAATGCTGCTGAAAGGGTTATTGGATTTTCTCTGGCCCCAACAACCATTTCCATTTTTTTTTTAGACACAAGGGAATAGTTCCCAGTCAGCTAAGAAGACTGTATCCCTCAAAATTATCAAGTGTCTCTTCTCTGATCTTTTCTAAAACTTTGAGTCATTGTTCCAACACATTCCTGAGTTCTTTACAATAGGGGAAGACTTTTGGGTTTATACACCTGTTTTTCTGAACTTAAAATTCCTTCTCACTGCACAAATAAGGTTCTAATTGAGGAGGAAATGAGTGAAAATGTGGTTCTTCTAACTATGATGCCTTATATTTTTATCATGCATATAGTTTATTCTGAAAAAAAATTCTAGACCTAGAATTGCACATTGGTTGAGGTAAATAAGTAATATTCAGTAAGCAAATAATATTTTCTAATTTTGTGTATATAAAAAGAACAGTTGAATGGATTAATGTATGGCAGCAACATTAAATGTGCATTTGTTAAATATTGCCCAGAAATACACCTTTAAAAAAAATGAAAACTGCAGGGAAAGAGCCTTTTTCATCGAAGGATCATTAATAAATTTACATTTTAAAATTACATCCCTAAGGGAGCCTGGAGAAACTGGTAATTTTTTATTTTAAGTGTCATTGGGTATTCCCTTTATTGCTATATCTCTGTAGGTCAGAACACTATAAAGATCTAGAAATGAACACCACCTGATGACAAAGATATAAAAGTCAAACAAGTTACAGTAAGGACACAACCTAATTTGTATATTGGCTTAAGAGGAAAAATAGAGTGGCAAAAGCTCATGTGCCTTCAGAATTAATTTACCCACCATCTCACATCAGATTTTCTTTTGCAGACTGTAGGATGAAGGTGTTTGAGTACAAATGACACCCTACAATCCAAATGAAAATCTCTCACCCCTTCAAGGAAAAAGTTTCTCTGATGGCTTTTAAAATTGTGCTGAGTTGCTTTTGCAAAAGGAGCCTGCATTGTCCCACTGAAACAGAAGCCTTGTTTCAGAAACAGACAGTTAAAAAAAAAAGTATTTAATATGACCACTGCTTGGGTTGACTTGCTTTAGCCCCAGGGTCCAGCTTTGGACTTGAATAGAGTCTGTGTGGCTGCTTTCCATGGTCTACTGCATCATCTTATAGCAAAACTGAATTGTTTTGAGAGCTGGTGAATAGGCTATGTTTGGACAGACTGGGTCTGTTTTTAGCCATTAAAAAGGGCTATTAAAACTGCTGAGCTGTCATTAAAGCACATTGTGAGGTGCCCAAGACAAAACAGCAAGAAGTAAATTGGCTCTCTGCATCCAGAAGCCCTGAGTCTGGGAAGATATTACACTGTCAGGCAAACTCCACTTAACAGAGCAGAGCGGGAACCAACACTTATACCAGGTGTGACTGAAAGGATCTCAGTTGGAATCAGACTCTGGAAAAGTGCTTTGGATGAAAAGGAAGAAAGGAAGAAGGAAGGAAACACAATGTAAAAATTCAAGTCCTGACCATCAAATTGGGCAATATTCTCTGGATTCACTCTCTACATTACAGCAAAAACTCATTAATGTGGAATAATTGAGAGAAGGAAAGTGTTCAGCCTTCCACATTAAAACAAGGACTTATACAACATTTTTGGAATATTGCCATTGTTTTATATTATAGCCCCAAGCCAACAATTGTTATTAACCAAAGATTCTATTTAAGGTCTGTAGTCCAAAAGAGCAGTTTGTATTAACACACCATTGTTGATATGCAAATGTAATGTATTAGCTTTTTTTGTTTTCTTTTTTTCTTTAATTTTTTTAAGTGGGATAAACTTCTTTGAAATTCCCTTTACACTCTTGGTTCCAGTAGCCATGCAATTAAAAAATAATAATAAAACATGTCATAAGGATAAGCTATAGCTTAGTTCCTGTTTGAATAATCCCAAATTCTAAAATAATCAAATTTGCAAATTAGTAGGTCCAAATAAGCAAAATATTATTATGTATTAAAACAGAAAAACTTTTGTAAGCCTTGAAAATCAGAAAAATAATGTCCTTCCTTCTTTGCTCCTTCAGTCATCTCTCCTAAGTCTTTAATTTCTCTTCCTGTATTGGCTCTTTCTTATATGTATTTGAACAATGCTAATCCTTCCTAATTTAATGTTAAAATCTGTAAACTTAATGTCCATCTCAAGGCATCCTCTTATCTCTTTCCTGTGCTTCAAAGCCAGATTTGTTGAAAGAGCTTTCAGTCCCTGGTTTTGTGACCCCATTCCATACTGTTCCTTCCTCAGCCTGCTGAAATCTTATGCCTTGCCCATAACTGCTGAAACCACTCTCTCATAGGGATCCATCACATTTAATCCTTGTCTAATTCGACCTTTCCTGCACAGGAAGAAACTTCTAAGACAATCTGAGCACCAGTTAGAATAGCAGGCATTCTCAAGAGTATTCCCAAATGAAAAACTGCTTTTCACCATCCAAATTATGTTCACTCAACATTCTTTCACATTTTGTCAGGTTTAAGAAGTTCTATTTTGTTGTTAGTTAAGACTTCATAAAAACAATGAATAGAGGGCTGGGGATGTGGCTCAGTGGTTGAGTGCCCCTGAGTTCAATCCCCAGTAATGGAAAAAAAAATGAATAGGGATTGAATTTTCCCAAATAACTTTTTCCTGCATCTACTAAGATGTCAATGAATATACAAATTCCAACAAGACAGAGCATCGCCTTTCAAACTGTATTCTTCATCTAGGACATTAGCCAAAACTTCAGTAAGCCATTCTATTTCCCTGGCTGCTAATGGGACATGGGGTACCATATGAACAATGCATCCCATAATTATTCTCATACATCCTTTGTTATAATAATGAGTCCACTGATCCAAGCCACTATTATGTTGGATACTTGATAAATCAGCCACTGAGCTGGAAAATTCAACTTATATCCAGAATAAGAATTGATTCTAATAAAGATAATCTATGATGCTCCAAATCCACCTTTCTATAGAAGAGCCAGTCTGGCCTCCTGGTCAGGGTTGCCAGATAAAATGTAAGACACTCAAATTAAACTTGGATTTCAGATAAATAATGAATAGGTTTTTTTTTTAATATTAGTATGTTCCAAATCTTGCACAAGACATAGTTGTGCTAAAACAGTCGTTTACTTGAAATTCAAATTTAACAGGATACTTTATATTTTTCTTTGCTCAACTCCTGGCAGCTATTTGGTCTACTCAAAGAATAGTGCCAGACCAAGGACTCAGCATCTTTCACTGCTGTTGGCCAGGAGAACAGTCAGCAATAGCAATAGGTCCATCAATCTTAGTGAGGCCCATATTTGGGGGTCAATAAATGCCTCCATCCCCACCATCATGGCCATCTGATCACATACCATTGTGGTATAAAAGCAAAAAAAATGAATGATATTCATAGAATGAGTTATCCTGCACACTTGGTCTCTGAGACACAAAATTTCCTATACTTTTTTATAATTCAATTAGTCTATCCTTTTGCCACTTTTCTATAATTTTTTCTATTCTTGATCTGAGCCACTGTCCAACTCAACAAACTTTGCCACTATCAAAGATTTTGACTGTATTTTTGTATTTCTACCCACTTCTCTTTCCAAAGTAGGTAGGCAAGCATATTATTCCCATATTTGCCTAATAGAAGAATATTCCTTCATACACTCCTATAGGGCTAGCCCTGAGTGGGACTGTAATGTTGTGAACTAGATTTTCTTCTCTATAAGTTGGTCATAGAAAATCCTTTGTGAAGTCATTTTATGAACTTATAAAGAGGTATTGGTCAAATGAAAGTAGGGGGCGTAAGTGTATAGCCTACCTTTTTGTGTAACTTATTGGTGTCTTCTGAATGGTGTGCACTGACTACTAGGCCTGATGCCATATATTCCATTTTCATCATACAATGGTTTGCTTTTGCTTTGACCTCATGTCTTGGACATTTGATAATTCACAGCTCATGGTGGATAGCTCTGGTATTGTAGACAATGGGCTAAACCCTAGTCAGGTTTCGGGCTCTTCTACAGTCAGGCATGCTAGGAACTGTCATAAATAAAGAGTATTTGCTTACTACAAAAGGTATACTTTATACTAAGACTCAGCAAGTCTATCCTGCAGTTTGTTTTTATGGGAATCGTCCAGGAATGTTTCAAAGCTTCCATGTCCATAACTGATACTTTTAACATCATCACATCTGCTTGATACAGATTGAGCAGCAGGGCCACAGAATGCACCTGCTGCAGAGTCCACTTAATCTGGGTACTACTCTTATCTGGTGATCTTGAGAGTCACTCAAGAATGGTGTGCACTGACTCCAACATCCAAAGAGATCCAAGGGGTACAATATATAATGAATTGTCTTTTACACAGGGAATGACACAGCGTGGCAAAGCATTTTCAGTATATATCATTAGTTCACTATTGTTGCATATTTTTGAGAGTATGTCCATACTCTCTGTGGCCTAAACTATACATTTTCATTATCTCACAATTTTCATGGTTCAGGAACCCCGGTATGGTTTCAATGAGTTCTGCTTCCAGGTCTCCTGAGACTGTGATCCAGGTGTGACTGAAGCTAAGATCTCATCAAAGGCCTGAGAAAATCCACTGCTGAACTCCCTCCCTTTGTAAGCATAATTCCTCTCCATATAGCCATAAGACTGACTCCACATTTTCTCACTGGCTGTTACTTAAGGGACACTCTCAGGTTCCAGAATGTGCTCACAGTTCCCTGTAAGATACAAGGAGTTCACAGTATGGCCATTTGCTTCTGTAAAGCTGTTAGAAAACTATTCCTTTTTTAGAAAGATCCCAGTTTCTCTCTTATGGATTTTCATCTGATTAAGTCTGATCCAACCAGGATAAATTCCAACACATATCCCCTTTGTTGTGTGGTGCCAGGAATCAAATCCAGAATCTTTTACATGCTAACCATGTGCTCTACCACTGAGTTACACTCCCAGCTCCCATACATTCCCTTTGGATTGATTAACAGCAAAAAAAAAAAAAAAATTGATAAAATAATCACAGAGCCCCCATGAAATATAATTTAATCACAAGAGTGAAGTCCCACCATATCCACAGGTTCTACCTTCAAAGTTGGAAATTATATGGCAGGTATATACCAGGGACCAAGAATATTGGGGTCCAATTGTTTTTAAGAATTCTGTCTTCCACTATGTATTCCTACAATCTGGATATTGCCTTTGTCTATTTTGCAAATGCTCAGCCATTCTTTTGAATTCATGCCTCTTACCCATTTTCTTTATTTTATTCTTTCGGAGTTCCCATGGGATATAGTTAGAAATTCCCAGTCAACTCTCTCTTGATGTCTCCTTACTAACTATCTCACAATTTTAGGTTCTTTTTGTTTTTTTGCTTTATTCTAGGTCACATTTAAATTTCTGTCTGAAACTGTACCTAATCATCTCTGTCAATAATGTGACTACAGAATAGGAAAAGAAGACAAAATTAAAGAGAAATGCTAGATTAAAAAATAGAAAATACCAGTGCACACTCACAACTTGAACTCACTCTCTTTTCCAGCTGTCACTAGACGTTGTATAGCCATATCATCTTTTCAACCACTGTTCTCAGGAGAAACATCAAATGGGCATCTCTAAATTTTTGGTTTCTAAATGCTATTACCTAATTAAAATATTGAAAAACTCTTTGAAAAGGAAGAATCCTGGTCTTGGTACAAGAAATAATCAGTGTGAGCCTAGTTTTGGTTGCAAGAAAAGGTCAAAATTTCTTAGATGTCCGCGGTAGTAATGGCAGGGATTCAGTTTAGAGCATGCACATTTGGCCATGTGGGTGAGAAAATTACAACACCTAAACAAATTACCATGGATAAAGTGTAGTTATTTTTTAAATAAAGTGAAAAATAATATACAAAACAATAAAGGCTCATAGAAAGGGATGTGATACAAAGGAAGAATGAATAGGACAGAATATTTTCCTTACTTTTTAATTACAAAAAAAAAACATTGTTTGTGTAAGCATTTACTTTGTTTTAGTAATGGTGACTAAATATTTAATGAAGAGAAGAGGTCTCTTTCTACATTGTGTAAGAGTGGAATGGTGGTATAGGAAACAGCAAAGGGGGAAAGACCTACTGTCATGCCATATTCTGATAGAAAGAGGGCCCCAAATGGAAAGATGATAGATTGGTCAAATATCCCAGATGAGATGCTACACAGACTCAGTCACTTGCCTTCTGATAAATGGAGACCAAAATCCTATAACTAAGGTTATTGCCCAAAAGAAAGGTATCTTGTTATGAAGATAAATATAATTTTGAAAATCCCATTGATGAAGTGATCATGGATGGAATCTAAGAGGAATTTGATGCCACAAACCTTGGATCAGGGTTCTAGTAATAAACTATTCATTCTTCAATGACACATAATTTTCAACCTTCCTAGTATGAGATGATTTTTTCTCAGCCTCACTGGGAGGATGTGAACTATTATTTAAAAATTTCAATAAAGCATAAAATAAGGTTTAAAACATTCACAAAATACATTAGACTAAAGCTATCAAAACTTTAGTCATTGATTAATACTAGCAATGCAATTATGATTTTAACTAGTAGTCAGGAGGAGGTGTATGCGTATCTGTCGCTCATAAAACATCTGAAACCTTGAAAAGAGCATAGCACATTATCAGAATTGAGAACTTCTTTTAAAAAGACTTAGAAAATTTGATGGAAATCAAAGTTTGCATGCCTGAAAATATCTTTTCTTATGTCTACATTTTGATCATCAGTAGAATTTAAATATTTTGATGTTTCTGTGCTTAAGGTTTTGAACATTGTAAAAGTACTAGTAAACACCCCATTCCCCACAGGAAAGTGACTAGATCTTAGCAGCATTATTTGTTATTATGTTCTAATTTTTTAATTTTCAATTTCTTTTTATTTCTGGAAGGTCTTTTTGAATCTTTTGCAAATCTGCACCCTGCCCAATAGTTCTTTTCCTGTGGCCTTTTATTCCTTCTATTCTCTCTTTAGTCACTATTAATGTATTTCAAGATGTCAGATTGTTTAACTCAAGTGCTTAGGATGTTAGGTCCTCTGAATTTCCTTATATGGTTTGTGACTGCACATTTTTCCCACTATGAGTTCATCGTTACTGTTGCCTAAGCTTCTCCTGGGGATTCCTACTCGTCCTGTATTTTAAATTGTCCTCACAGAATGTGTTTATGTTAGCTTCCTTAATATCCCATGCTTCATGAATGTAGGACTTCAGAGATGCCAAGATGGCAGAAACAGGGTACAAGAAAAATGTCACTGCCCACAGTGAAATGACAGAGAGATCATGCCCCTGTTTATAAGTCCCATTTCCAAGATAACTCCTGCCACTGAGGACTTAGCACCCATGATAACTACTGTCAGAGGCTTTTTATTTTAAAATAACCAATCAGGGTAAAGTGGACAGTATTCTAATTAGGTTTTCTAAAGTAACCAATGAGGCAATATTGGACAGTATTAGAATCAGTTATCATAGAGTAACCAATCTGTGCAAATGGGGTCAGGTCTTCAATCTGGTTTGTAGAGTGAAGGAAACACCTGACAGCTCAGCATAATGGACACTAATTTCCAAACAGGGGGCCGTAAGCCTCTCTCTCTTTTGCTTCACCCACTCTTCTCTGCCTTATGGAGTGCTGCTTTCACCTTCACCTTTGATAAATCTGTGTGTTGCCTGTTACTTCTATGTGTTTTGCTCAATTCCTTGTTCAGGACACCAAGGTCCTGTAACCCAGTGATAACAGTAGGACCAGACTCTACACTAAAATTACTGTTTCTCATGCCATGTAAGTAAAATACATGTGAATTTTGTCTCTATGTGTAATAAAAAGCTGGGGTTTTAATTTCTCATGGGATATTTTCTTTTTCTTTCAATTTTTCTATAGCTTTCTTGTTTCTTACCTTGGCTAGTTGGGGGACTGTTTCTTGTACTGGGGGAGCAGCTCTTCTATCCTGTCTTGAGATAAGGATCTTTTTTTTAAGAAGGAGAGAGAGAGAGAGAGAGAGAGAGAGAGAGAGAGAGAGAGAGAGAGAGAGAATTTTTTATAATATTTATTTTTTAGTTTTTGGCAGACACAACATCTTTGTTTGTATGTGGTGCTGAGGATCGAACCCGGGCCTCAAGCATGCCAGGTGAGGGCGATACCACTTGAGCCACATCCCCAGCCCAAGATAAGAGTCTTAATTAAGCTCTCTGCCTTCTGCAGATCAAGTCTACATCTGCTATCTCTCTAAGGGTGACAAATCCATTGGTTCCCTGAAGAACAGACTATTCTAACTGTGGACTGTAGCTTGAGCTCAGGCCTGGGTGTGTCAGTCCTTTCTTGACTGTTACAGGGCATGAGCCCTTGTGTAAATCTGAGGCAACCCACAGGTCCCCGTGTTCTCCCGGATTATTCCAGAAAAATTTCAGACATGTCCTCATGGTAAAAAGCATGAGTTTTAGACAGAATAGAAGAGAGGAAAAGGAGACATCTCAAGGGAAAGAGTGGGTTCTGAGAGCAGAGGGATTACACATCCCTCCTGCTCTCCAGTTTTATTGGTTCCAGGGAATTTTCCAGAGTCCCACCCAGTCTGCCTTTTGACTTTTGACTGACAGCAAAGGAGCTGCATACATGGCCTTCAAGAGAGCATGGTGTGGTGTTCATAGAGTTGGACATTTTTTAAAAAATTAATTCCCTCTGTTTTTGCTCCAATTTTCTGCCCACTTAATTATTTTATTGTCATTTGATTGGCCCTCAGCAAGTTTTCTTCCTGAGGATCTTGATGTTTTGTTTGCCAGGGTGATTGGGGATTGTGATAGATTCCTGATAAGGGAACGGCCTGCCTCTGGTAGGATGTAAAATAATCTTGAAACAATAGTTTTTTTCTCTTGTTTTAGTACTGGTGATTGAACCAGGGCACTTTACCACCAAGATGCATCCTTTTTATTCCTTTTATTTTCAGACAGAGTCTTGCTAAATTGCTTAAAACCTGGCTAAATTGCTGAGGCTGGCCTGGAACTTGTGATCCTCCTTGTCTCAGCTTCACCTTCCCAAGTCACAGGGACTGCACTCGTATACCACTATGCTGGCTGAAATGATAGCCTTTCTTAAGGGGATGTAACTATGGCTGGGAGAGTTTTTTAACACACCAAGCCCCATTTTACAGGTGCATATCTATTGGATATGGCTCCCTGTGGTTTTCAGTCACCATTCATTGCCTGTTTTCTGCTCACCCACTCATGGCTGGCTAGCTACCAAATAATGACTATGGACTTGATGCTCACTAACCCCCACAATTGCATAAGCCAATTTTTTCCAATCAATCTCTCTCTCCTTCTGTTTCTCTGGACGATGTCTGGCTAATGTATGTGGCATTTTATACTAGATTTTATTTTACTATCTGTAAACAGAAATTGCATTTGCTTACTTCATTATTCAAAATAGACTGAGAATGGTTTTAGCACCCTAAAGAATCTTCATGGAAAAGTAGTCCATAAAATAGATGTCTTCATATATAAGGAGTCTGCTATGTGCTATCTGGGAGGGAAAACAGACAACAGAGTAGCACTTGGGGACTGGGGAGCAGAGGGAGAGGCAAGAAGAGGCAGCTCTATCTCCTCAATTACTGCCTCATTTCCTGTCCTATCTCAGTTCCCAGAGAAACTGTGCTTCCAAATACTAAATCGGCAGTCTTTCAATTGAGAACAACCTTCTTTTCACTCCTCCACCCTCAATTTAGGGAGGAAACAGGAAATCTGTATGAAAATACAAAAAGGATTAAAAACAAGAAACAAGGACCAGGAGCATAAAGCACCAAGAGGAGAGTGTGACTAAATTTTTATGGCCGAGAAAAGAGTCTGCTCAGCAGGGACAGTGATTACAGTCCATGAATGTCTTCAGGTAACCATATACAGGACACAAGGGACCTGTTTAATGCAGGAGAAAATGCTAAGACAAGGCAAAATTGCTTGGGGGTGTTGGAATGAACTGTTTAGACAATAAAAACCAAAAGATTTTTGATGATATGAAATTAGAAAATGCAATGTTACGTAAGACATACATACATAGGACTGGTGAAACAAGCTGACAGCTGAGTTAGCATATAATGAACACAGTGTCAGGGATTGTAACTGAAGTCATACCTTATTATTAAAAAGAAGAAGAAGAAGAAAAGACAAGAAACAGCAAAACTCTAAAAAGGACTCTATTTCCAAACATTTACTTAAAACATATTTTAAGTTTCCAAATGTAAGATGGGGAAGGCTATCTAACAAGCTACCCTTCAGAGGGCTAGGACACTGTCACTCCCAGAACAGTCCCAGCAACACGAGCAGCATCCATAAAGAATCTCAAGCCACCCCAGACCTGCACATAAGAATCTGCATTTTAACAAGATCCTCTAGTGGTATATATGCATCTTAATGTTTGAAAACCACCAGAAGAAAATAGCAATACCTTACATGTCTTTGAGATCCAGAAGGAATTTAACAGATATATTATTTTATAATGATTATATTTCATAATATTTCATCTTATTGTTTTATTTTTATAGTTTATACTTTATAATGTTATATATTATATAATTATTTCATAATTATTATATAGATGATAAGGCTCTTATCCAATTATTTTCTCAAAATGACATATTGATTTGTTAACAATAAGATGGCCCTCCAACCAATGATGATATCACTATCAATATTTACATTTATATTATTTAAATACCATGTTCTGTACAATAGGCCTTAAGTTAGAGTCTGACATTAGTTGCATTTGTTTCATTAATAATTTCAGTTTTAATTTTACATTCTTTTGCTGGACACGTGGTGGCAGTTGTCAAAAATAGTAATTTGGCTAGGAGAAATGTTACCCTTTAAATTGGATCATTTCACTGAATGGTTTCCCTTTAAATGATTGACTATGAGTTTAATGAAAGAGAACTAGGCCACATGTGTGGCCCTGCAGGGAAAGACTGGATAATCCGATGAAAATCTCTTTGGGCTGGGGGCCACAAACCCCAAGTCATGATTTACCAGCCATGCATACTTGCTTGATAATTCACTTTTGTTTCTATTTATTTGTAATAGAGAGATATTTTTCCCTTCAAGATGAGAAGCTAATTAAATGATGCACGTTGAAGGGTTTTGTGAAGTATTAAGATCATGAAAGGGTCATAGGGAGTTTACTGGCATCTCAATGGAAGATGCCCATCCATCATCTGTTAGGCTGTGTTTCTGAGGATTCTTGGTTTCATTGCAGAATTGTTTCATCCCTATTTTCTCAGGAATTGAAAAGACTTTTTGTTAAATTCTGTTTCAGAAATTTAATGTAGCTTTAGTTCCTAGGAAGCCTGGATCTTTGCTAGAAATCCAAGGTAGAAAGAGTAATATGGGAAATTCGGGCACTGGGAATAGGCTTTTCCTTTGCAAGGAAGAGCCTCTGCCCTTCTGATAATCCTCGAGGTCCAGGTACCTGGTTCCATCAGGTATATGTTTTCAGGGGATGGAAAGCCAAGGTCTCCTATGTTATGAATATATCTTAACTCTTAAACCAAGGTTGCAGCCTGACATTTCAAACATATGTATCTTTTATTTGTGCCACAAAGTGTCTTTAATGGATTCACATAAAAATCTGGAATTGTTATGTCCTAAAAAAAATCAAAATATCTGATAATTCTAAACCTAGTTGCCAATGGATAATACTCCCCTACAATTTAACATAGTTAGCTGGGTCCCCAATATCTATAAGACCCTCCATTTATTTACTCTACAACCATTTGACTTGAACCAGCCCTGAACCTATTTTGACTTCCAACTTCACCTTAAGTTGATACTAAGCCATGGTGAAGTGTGGATAGCAAGGTCAGACTATCCTTCCCTGAAGCTGGCCTCCATCTGTCCATCTTGCTCATTGAAATTCATGTTCTTTGGGCTGTGATGCCAAGAGACCCAGCCCCTGAGCACCAAAGAATAGCTGCTCAAGTATGAAGCGCCCCTAAGCTGTGTTTGGACCTTAATTAATCTCTCAGGCTAATGCAAGATTCTTCTGTTGCTTGGATATGTGTGGATATCCTCAGGAATATTTGAAAAACTAAAAATATTTCTCTTTCTTTCACATTTATTCCTATTGTTGAGCCCTTATTTGTCGAGGTGGACTAACTGTTCTCAGGTGCTGATTTCTCCAGCTGAATCAAACTAAAGCCATTTAGGAAGAAAGTTGAAGAAGGTGTATCTGAGAAAAAGGAAGGGCCTAAGCCAAGGGAGTAGGCCAGTGGATGAGTGCTGCCCTGCTACAGAAGGTGCTCTTCCCAAGGCACACCTCTCTCTCTCTCTCTCTCTCTCTCTCTCTCTCTCTCTCTCTCTCTCTCTCTCTGTACTTGGGATAGAACCCATGGGTGCTTAACCACTGCGCCACATCTGGCAGCCCTTTTTTATATTGTATTTCATGACAGTGTCTTACTGAGTTGCTTAGGGCTTCACTAAATTGCTGAGGCTGGCTTTGAACTCATGATCCTCCTGCCTCAACCTCCCAAACTACTAAGATTACAGATATGCAACACTGCACTCAGCCCAAAGCACCCATCTCTGATAGTACAAATATGGTCATAGAAATTGGCCCTACTTTTCATCAGTCATATCATAAGAGTTTAAGCTTCCAATACCACATGACTTCTGGTTTGATTATTCATTATACTTTGAGTTTTCTGTTCTACCCCATTAAAAAATAAGATATGCATCTTTTCACTGGCAAACAAAAATTTTTATTACAAAAATAAAATTTACCATAAAGAGAGAATAGACTGGTATGAAGTTAATCACACAGATCTAGTGAAAAAGTTGTCTAAAATGGTGTATTCATATATTTTCCCCAAAAGTTAATAAACACCATTGGATTCAAGATAATTATATGGGGATATATTTTTTATTTAATTAGTTAAAGTCTAGGAGATATTAGCTGAGTTCAGAATAACAACTCAGATTGTTCCAGTGCTAAAATGCTGATGGAAGCACATGGCTTTATTTGACTCTTAGGGCCCAAACAGAAGGGCTTATGAGGAATAAATTCTGGATTAGCCAAAGGCTCTGCGGATGTGTACAGGAGTTGATGGAATGTGACGGGGAGAGTGTTATCTGTGCCAACCATTATAACATTGATTGTTTTATTACTGCTAAGAAAAATCTAAATAAATAGACTTTACTTACTCTTAATGAGCAAAAATATCTATAGCTTGCAGTGCTCCAAGTGTGTCCTGGTTTTATGCCAAGTCCTGTGCTAGCCACCAAGGTCCCTGTTCTGTAAGACCTGTCAATACAGTTAGAGGAGACAAATTCAATACTCTCTTAGTCCTATAGCCCTTACTGTTGGCATCTTTAACCCATAAAACAGCAGTTTTTATATCCTCAACACAAGCACCATGGTTGACACATGGTTAAAAAAAATATGTGATGGTTGGATGGATGGATGGATGTGCACTACATGCTTACAAAGAACAGATGGGAAAGACTTTTACTTACTAGTAAATGTTGAAACCCTAAGTGATTAATCATATAATTGGCAGACCCTGTAACACCCTTTACTCAAAGGCTCAGATTCACTATCCTAGACCAGGTCCTCAATCAGGGCCTGGGTAAAGACATCTCTTGCCTTTCCTTTTTTTCATTGACTTGGATTTTAGCACCACATCCTCACTCCCTTGTGATCTTAAGGATTTAAAGAAAGGGGCATTACATTCTATTTTGAAAAAGATGAAGTTCACAGGAATCACCATGAATCTAATAGTCAAATTTTCTGGAAATCAAAGAAGGGGGCAACATTTATTGGGTTACTTTCCAGTGAAATTTGGCTGAACTTTTCTCCATGCTATTTTTAATTTCATATTCACTTAGGTGAGGTACTGACAAGAAAGTCTCAAGAACAAATGGCCATTCCCACTCCCAGAGGAAGGCATCCTGCCTTCCTGGATTTGCTGCCATTTGGAAAATAGCTGAATTCTAAATAGACAGTTACAAGAAATTGTTTCCCAAACATGGTTTTGCACAAATACAAAATTCTTATGAAACTATATAGGTGAGGAGCACAGTGACATCCAAGCATTAGAATTCTCATTCTGACAATCACAAACAAAATGCCAAACACCTGAACAAATGCACACCCTCGCCCGCAAGTGAATGAACTTAAAAATGAAATGAAACACCAGTGAACCACTGTTGTGCTCCAGCAGCTGCATGGTTAGCCCAAAACCTTCAACGCCTTTTCCTAACACAGTTTAAGAATTTCTGCTGTATGAAGCATCATTTTTACTCATCATATTTTCCTTTTAATTCTGTTTACTAAAGTCACAAAAATACATCCACTTGTTAAATATAATGTTGACACAGGAATAGACATTTTTCCTCATCTTCAAAGTAAACATCTGTTAATTACTCTAGTGCAGAAGCTGGAAAAATTCAGATTGTGTGAGAATTGTACCAGTTTAATAAAACAGGACAGAATAACAGTCAACATGGTAGCACCATTAGACTGATTGTTTTTTGTAGATATGCAGAATATATGAATAATAATATTTCTCTTCATAACTCTTGCTAACTTGCAGGCACAATCTAATACTATATTTCTGATTAATCCAGAGCCCAGTCCACATAGGCACATGTGCAGAGTTCTGATAAGGTGAAGAAAGATGTGTTTCCATGTCAACAATTTAAAGGTTGGAACTATTTTGAGTTGTTAATATAAACTTTGATATTAGCTCATTGACTTTGATGGTTTGCAAAGAATAAATTCTAACACAATTATAATGACTGCTGAAATGTATTAAATCTCTAGAGAAGCTGGAAAAATGTATACACATGACAGGTTTGTCAATCATCTCTTGCTCTGATTAGGTGACATTAGCATGTGATTTTTGTTAACTAGGAAAAAAAATGACTGTAGAGTATTTTGTAACGGCCCCAAACTAAAACATTCTATCACTTTTTATAAGTTTCTCCAGTGTCATTCTGTAATGATTAAAAAAAAAGAAAAGCCCAATGGCTATATCTTGAGGTATCTTACCATCTCATCAACTCATTAATACTCAGAAAATTAGAATATCATTATCATAACTACAGGCAGTAATATCCTTGGCAATAATTGGAGAGCCATGATGATTTTAGTCCCTGGGCATTATACCAATCAACTCTTCTATTTTCTTTCAAAATGACAATTATTTCATGCCAGGCCTCTTAATCTCAACATAAAAAACAAAAAAAAAAAAAAAGAGAGAGAGTTTGCCAATGCTGATCATGAACCCAATCTGGTTCTCAGGGGTGTACATCTCTGGAGGCACAGTAGGTAGGAAGAGAGGCTGTCACAGAAGAGATGAAGGGCAGGGCTCAGTGCAGGGGAGGAGTCAAGAAGTCAAGATTTTACTGGGGGCAGAGGCTTCCAGGAATGTGTGAGGTTAGTAACCCTAAAAACTCAACTCCAAGACTTTCTAAATCTTAACTATGCCACCACTTCAAATTAAAATCATTCAAAATATCAAGGAACATGAAGAGGGAGGGCCATGAGAATAGTGTTTCCCTAATGCCTGACTAGAAGACCCCAGGTGCTGCCTTTTGAAAATCCTGCCTCCTCTGCACTGAGCCTTTACTTCCCGGGCTGCTCCAGCCAGTGACTGAGCAGGGTGGAGAGACTGAGGCAGGCCTATCCTCCTGAGAGGCCACATGGGTCCAGGACTCCTGCCAGCTGTGACAAAATTTCTTAGAATTACATGGCCATCTAAGCACTTCCACCCAATCTCTCTTTATTTGAGGTCAGATCAAGATCTTGATCTGACCTTTCTCCAGCCTCTCTTTTATGTTGAATTCCCTACATGGCATCTGTGTCTTTCAGGACCCAGACTCCCTCATCCCCCAAGTATGCTCCATATTTTCAATGAAGATTTTAAAATAAGTTATTGACATTTGTTGAATGTCTACTATGTGCCAGGTATTTTTACAAATATCTCATTTAATTCACATTTCAACTCTGTTAAATACTGTCATCCTATATTTAATAATTAAAAAGGCTATCTTCAAAGAGTCGAGGAATTTAACTCTATGAGACTATCATTTCTGAAGATCAAAAAAGGTCAGATGTTAGTAGTTTTATGTGGTTTAATGTGCACATTTTGCCAAGGTCACACAATCACTAATAAAAGATAAACCAAAATTTAAACCATTTTTTTTTTCTCTTTTCAAAATCCTGTTCTTTTTTTTTTCTCTTTCTTTTTTTTTTTATTATTGTTGGTCATTCAAAACATTACATAGTTCTTAATACATCATATTTCACAATTTGATTCAAGTGGGTTATGAACTCCCAATTATACCCCATATACAGATTGCTGTATCACATCAGTTTCCCTTCCATTGATTGACATATTGCCTATCTAGTGTCTGATGTATTCTGCTGTCTGTCCTATTCTCTACTATCCCCCCTCCCCTCCCCTCCCCTCCCCTCCCCTTTTCTCTCTCTACCCCTTCTACTGTAAATCATTTCTTTGATTTGTATTATCTTGTCTTACCCCTCCTTTCCTCTTATATGTCCTTATGTATAACCCTGAGGATCGCCTTCCATTTCCATGCGATTTCCCTTCTCACTCCCTTTCCCTCCCACCTCTCATCCCTGCTTAATGTACATCTTCTTCTCAAGCTCTTCGTCCCTACCCTGTCCTTGTTTACTCCCCTTATATCAAAGGGGTCATTTGGTATTTGTTTTTTAAAGATTGACTAGCTTCACTTAGCATAATCTGCTCTAATGCCATCCATTTCCCTCCAAATTCTATGATTTTGTCATTTTTTAATGCAGAGTAATACTCCATTGTGTATAAATGCCACATTTTTTTTATCCATTCATCTATTGAAGGGCATCTAGGCTGATTCCACAATCTTGCTATCATGAATTGTGCTGCTATGAACATCGATGTAGCAGTGTCCCTGTAGCATGCTCTTATTAGGTCTTTAGGGAATAGACCGAGAAGGGGAATAGCTGGGTCAAATGGTGGTTCCATTCCCAGCTTTCCAAGAAATCTCCATACTGCTTTCCAAATTGGCTGCACCAATTTGCAGTCCCACCAGCAATGAACAAGAGTGCCCTTTTCCCCTCATCCTCTCCAGCACTTATTGTTGTTTGACTTCCTAATGGCTGCCAATCTTAATGGAGTGAGATGGTATCTTAGGGTAGTTTTGATTTGCATTTCTCTGACTGCTAGAGATGGTGAGCATTTTTTCATGTACTTATTGATTGATTGCATGTCCTCCTCTGAGAAGTGTCTGTTCAGGTCCTTGGCACATTTATTGATTGGGTTATTTGTAATCTTATTGTCTAATTTTTTGAGTTCTTTGTATATTCTGGTTATTAGGGCTCTATCTGAAGTGTGTGGAGTAAAGATTTGTTCCCAGGATGTAGGCTCCCTGTTTATCTCTCTTATTGTTTCTTTTGCTGAGAAAAAACTTTTTAGTTTGAGTAAGTCCCATTTGTTGATTCTAGTTGTTAACTCTTGCGCTATGGGTGTCCTATTGAGGAATTTGAGGCCCGATCCCACAGTATGTAGATCATAACCAACTTTTTTTTCTATCAGATGCCGTGTCTCTGATTTAATATCAAGCTCCTTGATCCATTTTGAGTTAACTTTTGTGCATGGCGAGAGATAGGGATTCAGCTTCTTTTTGATGCAAATAGATTTCCAGTTTTCCCAGCACCATTTGTTGAAGATGCTATCCTTCCTCCATTGCATGCTTTTAGCCCCTTTATCAAATATAAGATAGTTGTAGTTTTGTGGATTGGTTACTGTGTCCTCTATTCTGTACCATTGGTCCACCCGCCTGTTTTGGTACCAGTACCATGCTGTTTTTGTAACTATTGCTCTGTAGTATAGTTTGAAGTCTGGAATCGCTATACGGCCTGATTCACACTTCCTGCTTAGCATTGTTTTTGCTATTCTGGGTCTTTTATTATTCCATATGAATTTCATGATTCTTTTATCTATTTCTACAAGAAATGCTGTTGGGATTTTGATTGGCATTGCATTGAACTTATAGAGAACTTTTGGTAATATCGCCATTTTGATGATGTTGGTTCTGCCTATCCATGAGCAGGGTATATTTTTCCATCTTCTAAGGTATTCTTCTATATCTTTCTTTAGGGTTCTGTAATTTTCATTGTATAAATCTTTCACCTCTTTTGTTAGGTTGATTCCCAAGTATTTTATTTTTTGGGGGGATATTGTGAATGGAGTAGTTTTCCTCATTTCCGTTTCAGAGGATTTGTCGCTGATATACAGAAATGCCTTTGATTTATGCGTGTTGATCTTATATCCTGCCACTTTGCTGAATTCATTTATTAGCTCTAATAGCTTCTTTGTAGACCCTTTTGGGTCTGCTAGGTATAGAATCATATCATCTGCAAATAGTGATAATTTAAGTTCTTCTTTTCCTATTTTTATGCCTTTAATTTCTTTCGTCTGTCTAATTGCTCTGGCCAGTGTTTCGAGGACTATGTTGAACAGAAGTGGTGAGAGAGGGCATCCCTGTCTTGTACCAAATCTTAGAGGGAATGCCTTCAATTTTTCTCCATTCAGAATGATACTGGCCTGTGGCTTATCATAGATTGCTTTTACAATGTTGAGGTATGATCCTGTTATCCCTAATTTTTCTAGCGTTTTGAACATAAAGGGATGCTGTAGTTTGTCGAATGCTTTTGCTGCATCTATTGAGATGATCATATGGTTTTTATTTTTAAGTCTATTGATGTGGTGAATAACATTTATTGATTTCCGTATATTGAACCAGCCTTGCATCCCAGGGATGAATCCTACTTGATCATGGTGTATAATTTTTTTGATATGTATTTGAATCCAATTTGCCAGAATTTTATTGAGGATTTTTGCGTCTAGGTTCATTAGAGATATTGGTCTGTAGTTTTCTTTCTTTGAAGTGTCTTTGTCTGGTTTAGGCATCAGGCTGATGTTGGCCTCGTAGAATGAATTTGGAAGTTCTCCCTCTTTTTCTATTTCCTGAAATAGCTTGAAAAGTATTGGTGTTAGTTCCTCTTTAAAGGTTTTGTAAAACTCTGCTGTATACCCATCCGGTCCTGGGCTTTTCTTAGTTGGTAGTCTTTTGATGGTTTCTTCTATTTCCTCTATTGTTATTGGTCTGTTTAGGTTGTCAATATCCTCCTGACTCAATCTGGGCAGATCATAAGACTTAAGGAATTTATCTATGCCTTCACTATCTTCTATTTTATTGGAGTATAAGGATTCAAAATAATTTCTGATTATCTTCTGTATTTCTGAAGTGTCTGTTGTGATATTGCCTTTTTCATTCCGTATGCTAGTAATTTGGGTTCTCTCTCTTCTTCTCTTCGTTAGCATGGCTAAGGGTCTGTCAATTTTATTTATTTTTTCAAAGAACCACGCTTTTAGTTTTGTCAATTTTTTCAATTGTTTCTTTTGTTTCAATTTCATTAATTTCAGCTCTGATTTTAATTATTTCTTGCCTTCTACTTCTTTTGCTGTTGTTTTGCTCTTCTTTTTCTAGGATTTTGAGATGAAGTATGAGATCATTTATTTGTTGGTTTTTTCTTTTTTTGAGGAATGAACTCCAAGCAATGAATTTTCCTCTTAGAACTGCTTTCAATGTGTCCCATAGATTCCGATATGTTGTGTCTGTGTTTTCATTTAACTCCAGGAAGTTTTTAATTTCCTCCTTAATGTCTTCTAAAACCCATTGATCACTCAGCAACCTATTGTTCATTCTCCAAGTGATGCTTGATTTTTCCTTCCTTCTTTTATCATTCATTTTCAGTTTCATTCCATTATGATCAGATAAGATGCATGGTATTATCTCTACCCCTTTATATTGTCTAAGAGTTGCCCTGTGACATAATATATGGTCTATTTTTGAGAAGGTTCCATGTGCTGCTGAGAAAAAATTGTAACTACTTGATGTTGGGTGGTATAGTCTATATATGTCAGTTAAGTCTAGGTTGTTAATTGTGTTATTGAGTTCTATAGTTTCCTTATTTAACTTTTGTTTGGAAGATCTGTCCAGTGGTGAGAGAGGTGTGTTGAAGTCTCCCATGATTATTGTATGGTGGTCTATTAGACTCTTGAACTTGAGAAGAGTTTGCTTGATGAACACAGCTGCACCATTATTTGGGGCATATATATTTATGATTGTTATGTCTTGTTGGTGTATGGTTCCCTTGAGCAGTATGAAGTGTCCTTCTTTGTCCCTTTTGATTAACTTTGGCTTGAAATCTATTTTATTAGATATGAGTATGGACACTCCTGCTTGTTTCTGCAGTCCATATGAGTGGTATGATTTTTCCCAGCCTTTCACCTTCAGTCTATGAATATCTTTTCCTATCAGATGTGTCTCCTGTAGACAGCATATTGTTGGGTCTTGTTTTGTGATCCATTCTACTAGCCTGTGTCTCTTAATTGGTGAGTTTAAGCCATTAACATTTAGGGTTATTATGGAGATATGGTTTGTTCTTCTATCCATATTTGTTTATTGATGTTACTAACCCTGATTTGTTATCCTCTTTGACTACTTTCCCCCCTTTACTGTCCTATCTCCCATTGTTGGTTTTCAATGTTATTTTCCATTTCCTCTTCCTGTAATGTTTTGCCAAGGATTTTTTGAAGAGATGGTTTTCTAGCTGCGAATTCTTTTAACTTTTGTTTATCGTGGAAGGTTTTAATTTCATCATCTAATCTGAAGCTTAATTTCGCCAGATACACAATTCTTGGTTGGAACCCATTTTCTTTCAGTGTTTGAAATATGTTATTCCAGGATCTTCTAGCTTTCAGAGTCTGTGTTGAGAGATCAGCTGTTATCCTGATTGGTTTACCCCTAAATGTAATCTGCTTTCTTTCTCTTGCAGCTTTTAAAATTCTCTCCTTATTCTGTATGTTGGACATCTTCATTATAATGTGTCTAGGTGTGGATCTCTTATGATTTTGCACATTCGGCATCCTGTAGGCTTCTAGGATTTGGGAATCTGTCTCATTCTTCAAGTCTGGGAAGTTTTCTTGTATTATTTCACTGAATAGACTTTTTATTCCATTGGTTTGGAGCTCTGTGCCTTCCTGTATCCCAATGACTCTTAAATTTGGTCTTTTGATATTATCCCATAATTCTTGGATGTTCTGCTCATGGTTCCTTAGCAGACTTGCTGAGCTGTCTATGTTCTTTTCCAGTTGAAATACTTTGTCTTCATTGTCTGATGTTCTCTCTTCTAAGTGATCTACTCTGCTGGTAGTATTCTCAATTGAGTTTTTAAGTTGGTTTATTGTTTCCTGCATTTCTAGAATTTCTATTTGTTTGTTTTTTATTACCTCTATCTCCCTGTGAAATTGATCTTTTACTTCCTGGATTTGTTTGTCAATGTGATCTTTCATTGTCTGATTTTGCTGTCTCATGTCTTCCTTGAGACTCCAGATCATCTGAAGCATATAAATCCTGATCTCTTTATCTGACATTCCATCTGTTGCAGCTATTACCTCTTCTAAAGTTGAGTTGACCTGCATTGCTTGTGGTCCTTTCTTTCCTTGTCTTTTCATACTGCTCGCGTTTCTTTCTGCTTGGTGCAACTGTTGTGTTTTTGAAATTTACCCCCTATTTATTTATGTTGCTCTTGTATAGTTGGGAAGTCTCCCTTGCAGGGCGGGTATTGGCTGTGCTCCTCCTCTAATTATGGTGGTCTGTCTACCTCGCTGATCGGTCGCAGGTCTGCCCCCGCTGCGGGCACGGGTGGTGGCTTTGCTCTGCCCCCACTCCAATTGTGGTAACGTAACTACCACGCCCTGGGGTCGTTGGTCCTGATCTAGATGTGGGTGGCGGCTCTGCTGGGCCCCCACTCCAATTGGTGTGACGAGTCTACCATGCTGGCAGACCTCTAGGCCGGTGGGTCGCAGTTCTGCACAGCCCCCACTCCCAATGGGGGTACCTGACTACCTCTCCAACGGGTCACTGAGCCCCCTCCGGACCCGGGCGGCGACCCTGCTCCACCCCCACTGCAACCAGTGTGACGCGACTGCCTGGGTGTTAAGTGCCCACCACGCTGGCAAGCTACCTGGCCTGTCTTGCCAGTTGGCGGCAGGTCTGCCTGCCCTGCTTGCTCGGATGTCAGCTCTGCACAGCCCCTACTCCAAATGAGGTTACTTGGCTACCGCGCCGCGGAATCGCTGGTCCAATTCTAGGCGTGGGCGGCTGCTCTCTTCAGCCCCAGCTGCGTTTGGGGTGTCATGGTACCACGCCGGCGGGTCACTTGGCCTGCTCTGTGCGCAGGTGAAAGCTCCACTCTGCCCCTACAGCACCCTGCCGGACCCTGATTGAGAAGTAGTCACCGCCGGTTCCCTAGCCTTGGGCCAAAGCAGCTTAGGTAGCCGGAACCCCGCCTCTCCGATCCCGATACACTCTGCGCTGGGAGCTGGCTCCAGGGAGCAACCCCACGGGTTCCCCAGCCCCAGGCCAAAACTGTTCCAGGAGTCAGAACCCAGTCGCCCCAAGCTCAGGGCACGCTCCACTTGGAGCTGGCCTCCACCGGCACTCTCCGCAGTTTCCTCAGACCTGGGCCAGGTTAGCCCCGGGAACCAGAATCCAGCTGCTCAGTGCCCTGCGCATGCCTTGCCCAGCACGCACCTCTAGGAGTATTCTCCACAAGAACCCCCTCCCCGAGCCTGAGCAAGAAATCTGTCTGCTAGACGCAGGCAAATACCAGCCTGATATCACCTGTTCCGTAGTTGAATGGGCTGAGATCAGTAGAACACGGGGATGATTACATCATCTCTCCGAAATGGCGGCTGCTGTCCTCCACTGTGGTCCGACCGGTGTCTGGAACCAAACTGGGCCTCTTCTCTCCTCTGTTTCAAAGCCGGAACTCAGCACTAAGGGCTCCGATGTACCACTGGCGGGAGCCCCCCCGGATCCGTATCGCTGTTCCCCCGCTCCGGCACCCTGCCGCTCCCCGGCACGCGCCACAGACTCCAGCCTCCAGGCGATCGCCTGTCAGGCTATGCGACCCTCCGTGCGGGGAAATGGAGCTCTCAGAGCCGAACTTCTCACGATGGAAATCTGTCCACTAGATTCTGGAGCACCTCAATTTCACTGGAACTTCCCAAAGATATCCTTCAGCCGTTTTGCATCGTCTTTCTCCCACTTAGTGACGCAGCGCCCTGGGGTGATGCACTCCCTTCGCCGCCATCTTCCTATTCTCCTTGAGTTATCTGTGCTCCACAGGAAGGAGGATCACTTTGATTTTTTCTGCTTGCCCCTCCCCCAGTGCTGGCTAGCCAGGTTTCGTTTTGGCTGCTACTGGGAGGAGGGGTTGGAGGTCAGGTGTCTCTAGTTTCCCCCTAGTCTTTATGGAGGCTCAGCTTGATACTCCCTCTCCCGGCAAGCCTAGGAGAGATTTTATGCGAATTCCCGATGTCTGGGGGGTGAGCTGATTGACACAAACCTGTTTTGATGCTGCACTCTGTGGGAGAGTGGCGGTGTATCCTTCAGCTTTACCGGATGGTGGCCGCTGACTGCCTCGGTGGAGTGTCCGCTGTGGGGGATGGGACTGTACCGCTTCCTTCCCCTTCTGAGATCCCGTGCTCAGCCCAAGGATCAGTGTCAAAATCCTGTTCTTTTCTATCACAAGACTTCATGGTACTTAATAAAGACAGAACACATGTATAAATCTCATCCATGAGTGTATTCAGTGTCATCTTCAACAAAGTATATATTGAAGATATTTCAGAACATCAAACATAAAGGGACAGTGAAAATGTTCAAGGAATTTCTAGTTCTCAATCTTTCATCAATGCTTATAATGATGAGGATTACACAACAACATGAATAATACATACATGTACATGTGCATAATAAAAATCTAGAAGTCAGAGGTATAGAATGTGGGTATTTTTTTCCCTCTATTTTGGTACCAGGGATTGAACCTAGGGACTCTTAACCATTAAGCCACATCTCCACTACTTTTTATTTTTACTTTGAAACAAGGTCTCACCAGTTCCTTAGGATCTCACTAAATTGCTGAAACTGGATTTGAACTTGTGATCCTCCTTCCTTAGTCCCCCAAACCATTGGGATTATGGGTGTGAACACCATGCCCAGATGAATTTTAAGTTTTGGTTCATCTATAGTTAATGGGCTGGAGCCAGAGGAAAGACCAAACCCGCTTGGAGGAATGGCCACACTGCAGAGCCCCTCATATACCAACACATGGCTCCCCCAGCCTGCCTCCATCTTGGACACTGCAGCCATTGCCATAGCCCTCCCCACCTGGTAGCCTCCACCCTGGGAAAAGGGACAGAGCCTAGAGGCAGCTGTCGATCACAGCACCACACACTACAGCACCACCATCCAACATCATTACACAATCTGCCCTTTCAGCCCCATATATGAAAGAGGTATTATTCACCCTGAGACATCTCCACCACCACCACCACAGCCATCTTTGGTATATGCAGCTTCCATCTTGGGACACCAACCCGGGCCTGGAAACCCAAAGTCAAGGCACCTATAGGTTTGACACTACCACTGCCACCAACTAGGGACGTGGCTGTTTTCATCTAGGAACAATGAGGGCCTGAAAGACCATCACTAAGGTCCTTGCCGGACACCAGAGGTATCTAGGTGTGCTAATAGCCACCATCTTGTTGCAGAAGCAATAGAGAGCCTTGCACGAGGTTGCCTCTTTCTCTCCTTATTCCTGCTAACAGCCAACTTCTTTTGATTCTTCTTTCACTCTTCCTAAGATCTAATACCTCTGCGTTCTCACTTCCTACCTCATAAATATCTACAGTTTATGTTTTTCACAATGGGTGGTGTATTACTTTTATAATGAAAAGTTATTAAAATAAAACATAAAGCTAAATTGCTACCAGATTGTTCTCCAAACACTTCTATGATCCAGTGCCATTAGTCATCTACTCTATTCAGCAAATAGACTACTCAACAGGAAATACATATGTAGTCTTAGAAAAATCTTTTCCACTCTACGTCTAATGTATTCTGGTCACAGACTTTTCTGCTGAACTCTGGGAGTGTTCTGAGCATCTTTTCCTACCCCTGGCAGCAATGGTGTGCCTCAGTAAGAATGGGCCAGAACACATGCCCAATCACAGAAAGCTCTCAATGGATTCAAACAGCTCGCTTGTGGGTACAAGAAACTCTCAAGATTCATATATGTTCCTAAATGAATTTCTAACTTTATGTTGCACCTAACTGAATCTATTCATTATCCACAGACAAATCCAAAAGATAAAATTCCAGCTTCACTAACAACCATTTTTTATCATGAGGTTAAAACAGACATTTCTGTGATGATATCCAAGTAATAGAGACACACAGGATACATAGTGGCCGAAGTGAAGGCTAAACCAATATTTAGCCTTTGGTAATAAATCTTGATATTCAGAAAACCCAAGATTTTGTTTCCTGCTATAAGCATTATTAATAATATTAGAGATAATCATCTCTTTATCCTGACCTTGAAATTTAATTGAAGGAAAGTTTAGATCTAGGCTCAATTATTCTCAAAAGGAAGGAAAAGACATTTCAGCAATAATAAAAATCATTTTTCACTCCCCTCTGTTCCCATAATGCCCTGTGTATTTCAGTAATGTAGCACATTTGATTATAAACTTTATGTTTTTGACTATTATCTGTCAATAACTACATTGCCCATAACTAGACTGTTCAAATAAGCAGCCTAATCCTTACCTGAGTGCATAGTACCTGGTCAACAGTTGATAAGCATATGGAATGGGAAAACAAACAGGTGAATTTGTAATAGGACCTTATAGCTTATAATGGATGTCCCCATGGCTAACTTAGTTACTATGGGAAATAATGGAGACAGGTAGAAGCAGAAAAATGTCTATGGGATTCAATTGCACCTTCCAGTATGCTGATAGCAACAATTCATCACTCTATTACTCATTATTGCTCAAGGAAAGGACTTGTTTTCTCTAATATTCAAAGATCAAAAATCATATCAGTACATGATAAGTTTCTAGAAGCTCCAAATACTTGCTCTAACAAACTTTTGTTTTTTTTTTTTTTCCTATTGGATGATTTCCAAAAATCATTAATCAAGTAGAGTATTCTTGCTCCATTTTCTACCCCATGAGAGTATCTACAGCCATAAGAGAATATGTTTCTATGCTGAGCAATTTACAAACCTTATTTCATGCAATCCACTTAACAACCCTAAGAAGTATGAACCCCACAGTCTCCTTTTACAGATAAGAAAACTAAGGCATAGCATATCATAGTTATGTGATAGTCTCATGGTGACAAAGCTAGTAAATGCTATCATCTGTATTTAGCCCCAGACAGTTTGGCTCCAGAGCCCTTAAGGAGTTGTGCTTAGAAGTTAGACTGTACCCAAACTTTCCTTTGGCTTTGCACTGCTTCTCACACTGTCTAGGGTAAACATACAGATGGAAGGCAAAACAGCCATGCTAGAGAAATGCAGATGTCATAATATTTGTAAAAATTTCCCCTAAACCTTGGTTTCTATAGAAGAAAAGCCATGAATTTCAATCATTAGCCTAATTAATTAAGAGCTGACTATACAATATATGGTTTATCCAAATGCTGTCCATTCGACTTGTTAATTTCTTTCTTTAGGCATTACCTCTTCTTAGAGTATTTATTTCCAAAACTGTGCTTTCAGGTAAGGTGTCTCTTAGGGACAGTGGCTTTGTTTGAAAATTGGCAAAAGTAGGGGAAAAAAGACTAGCCCATTGTAGAGCTAAATTATGAAAAGCAAAATCTATGACCTAGTTCCACATTGTCAAAATAAAGCTGCTATAACAGCTAAACTCTGGCTTAGCCCAAAAGAAATATATGTCTTGCTCAGACAGATCAATTATCTGGCAAGGGAGGGCAGGGTAGAGAGAGTGAACAGCTTGTTTCACCCTGTCATCCAGAGACCCAAAAATGGCCCTGCCATCTTCAACATAGAGATCTAAAAGCTATCCATGAAAATGACATTCAGTCAACAAAGGACAGAAGGAATACAGGCACATTTGCTTCTTAATCTCTTTGTCTGTCAACCAACTGACATCATTTCCACTTACATTCCACTGGTGAGAACTGGATGAATGTTCTGCTTTGCTAAGAGAGTTGGGGGAAATTTCTGGCAATTTCTCCATTTGGGGGACAGGAAGCAAGTGAATGATTGCCATTTCTGTCATACCACATAGCCAAGTGTTGGCTCTGGTCTTTGCTTATTCCTTTGTAAATTGTGGATGTGAACCAGAGGTTCTCTCTATTCTCCCCAAGGTCACTGAAACCTATGTGACTTAAAGTTTTTAAGACACACACACACACACACACACACACACACACACACACACCACACACAAATTTATAGATAGATATAGATATGTATCTCATATATATATATATATATATATATATATATATATATATAAAGTTTTTTGTGTGTATATGTGTGTGTATATGTGTGTGTGTGTGTGTGTGTGTGTGTGTGTGTGCACGCACGTGTAATCTTAGGTTTTAATGTGACCCTCTCTGAATTTTTAACAATTAAATAAGAGCTATTATTTGACCATATATTCTTTGAATCACTAATGTCTCTACTTATTGTCACTAAAATGGATTGATTCATACTGATTGTTCATGGCATTCCATGCAGGGTTGGAAGTCCTGTACTGAGGGCACTTTCTCAGAGTGTGCCATTCTAAAAGTAATATGCTTATTAACTTCAGGCCACGTTGTAGTTCTAAGAAATGTGAATGGGTGCTAGTTGAAATACCAAATGAGATTTGATATCCCTCTTTAAAAACTAAAATCTACCTGGTACCTTATAATTTACATATTTAATCTTCATGAGAAACCTGTAGGATAACTGTCAGTCCCTATCTATGGGAGGAAAACTAGCTTCAGTCTGTAAAATGGTTTGGATATAAAGTATCCCTAAAGACTCATGTTTTGAAGATTTGGTCTCTAATGTGGCAATGTCCAGAGGTGGGGTTTTTTGGAAGTGATTGGATCATGAGGACTATAATTTCATATGTGGATTAATCCATTAGTTGAATGGACTACTAGGTGGTAATTATAGGCAGATGGGACATGGTTAGAGGTGGTATTACACTAAGGGCATGCTCTAGGGGACTGTACCTTGTCCCTGGTATGTATTTGTGTGTGTGTGCATCTCTCCTTTCTGGCTGCCATGAGCTGAGCAGCCTTCTTCCACCATGTCCCTGCCTCATCCATAAGCTCTGCCTCACTCATCCCAGGCCCAAAGCAATGGAGCCAGCCAACAGTGACCTAAACTTCTGAAACCCTGAGTCCAGAATAAAACTTTCTTCCTCTAGGTTTTTCTCATCAGGTATTTTGACTGCAGCGACTAAAGCTGACTAACACAGCCAGTGAGGATCAGAACTGGTACATAAATGCAGGACTCCTGCCTCTAAATGCTGTTTTCTAATAAACCAAGATTCTCCTGTTGCACTGAGCCTCTAGGTTTCATCAGCTCCTTCTCCACTCTCTCCTCTGACCTGGTGAGCCTTTCCCTGGTGCCTGTTTACTGCACGCTTTGCAGCTGCCTCCCAAGTACATGGTTAATTTCCCATCATTTTCTGTGAGCAGATGTTCCCAAGGAGCGGAGCTGCTTTCCCGTCCCTGGCACTATCTCCTGCAGATGAGTGGATTAAACACAGTAGCCGCTGGCCATCCTTTTGAACTGAAAAGAAAAGATTTCCCGACTGGGATATTCCTCATGATGATGTAATTAGTTTCCTGGACATACCTAACAAATTTATTTCTAATCACAAGGGATGAGGGGAAAGGAGAAAGCCATTCATCTTGGATTGTGTGCAGTGGCTGCAGTTAATATGCACCATTCCCACCCCCCTTGTGCAATGTCTTCTTCAGTGATTGTTCAAAGATTCAGGGGCAATAGGCTGCTCTTCAAAAGCAGCGGGGAACTCCACATTCATAAAGGGGTCTCAGGCACTATTAAATTGCTTTTTCAAACCTGGCAAAGACATTAGAGCTGGAAATCCTTTCAGCTACAAACTGTCACCAGCATTAAGAACAGGTGAAGCTCTTAATAACTTTTTAGAGATTGTGTTTGATTCAAAGACACAACATGGAACATTCTGTACACACAAATCCAGCTGTTTCAAATTTCCAATCCTGTGAGTATACCAGCAGTATAATAGTTTGCCCAAGATTGTGTTTTGAGGTATTGTTAAGAATATTGTCTCCTAAATTAATATATCTCACATTTAAAGAAAAAAAAATAACCAAATTAATCCATCATTTTACTAAAGAATCACAAACTTAATCTGAGGTCTACCATTTACTGTTACTACAAAGTCTAGAAAATGATTTTGGCAGACAAAGAATAATGATCAGGAATAGCCTGTAATGTTTTGTCCTTCATATTGCCAGAAGGGAAAAGAATTAGATGTGGAAGTGGGAGAAAGTTGGTTAAAGACAGCCTGTCCTTTAGCCAGTCAATCATTCACTCAATAGTGAATAGGGTACAAGACCACCACCTTTTAAATGCATGTTCAAAACAAAAATTTCATAAGAATAAAATCAAACACCATAGATCATCCTTTTTTAAATAAATTAAGACAATAAGAAAGAATATGGCATAGCCAGTTTCCACATCTCTGCAGAAGATTTAGCCTATTATCAGAAATATGAGGTCTTCCAAGAGGAATGAAGAAGTTGGAGAGAGTTAAAAAGTCAACTGAGGAAGAAATATATGAAGTTATTTTAAGTTGCAATTTCAACAAATAATACTTAAAGTTTGCATTTGGTTCTTAAAGTTTTGAATTGGTCTTCTTGTTGAGGTAAATTTAAAAAAAAAACTGTGTGATCAGTTACATGGATGGTTAAGCACAGGTTGGACAGTAGAATCAGGAAAAAAAATAATTCATAAAACCAAATGTTAAATTTTCCAGATATATAAAGTCTGTCACATACCTCCCTAAACCTAGACAGTGAATTCAAGAGATAGTAACTAATTTATGTTATTTTTCTCTTCCTACTTGACCACTACGAGTTCTGATATTTTTAATAACCCTTCCTGCTATTTCTTTAAAAAATATTGCATTTCATCTTACAATATTTTAGAGTCACCAAATAGTTTTTTTTTAATTTTTAACTTGATAATGGAGCTATCGGTAAAGTAAAATACCTCAATGATTTGTCTGACACATAGAAGCTCAGTATATTTCAGTGTTCTTATATTTTCTCCTCTTTGTCACTATGCACATGGATCTATACCCCTGAGTAGAGGAGGTCAATTGTTAGCCTAAAATAGAAAGATACCAATGACAACAAAAACTAGAGGTGACGCCTTGGTCCGTGTTGAGATGCTGAAGAGGGGCACCAGTCACCTTCTTTTTGGATAATGGTCCCCATGTTTTCTTTCACCCTCCTCCTGTTATTTTTTTCCTCTATATCTCTAGGAATGCCTCATCTAGTATATGTTTTTGACGTTGCAAGGATCTACATTCTGCCTATGGGGTATTTTCTTTATCACAGTTTTTATGATACCTCTTTTTAGCCTGCTAAAATAACTTTTAAAGGGCAAATATTTTCCATTGGGGTGATGAGCCACACATTAATTTGATTAATAAAAATTGTCTGTGTTAGGAGGCCCTGAGAATCCATTGAGTCATCAGGACACACTATCCTTCTGCCAGTTGTGGGACTCAAACAGGACTCTGGAGATTTTCGTGAGAAGACCATAGTCACAGGACTCCAGGGCCGGGATTTAGAGGTCAGTATGCTTGCATTCTGTTTAAAATATAATCCTACTTCCAAAATAACAAGTTTAGCTACTGAAATATCACTGCCATGATTGCTCAGTCAGTTTTCTTCCTGACATTCAAAGAATAAATTGAATGAAAATGCATGAGATTGTTGTTACAGAGTTTTCTTTGGAAAACAGACATTCTCAGTTTGGATTGTCATAAAATTGTCTAGAAAAACTGGCATGTGCCCAACTTTGTGGATGCATTTGGGTTAAAGAAAGCAGGAAATGATAGCAAAGAAATGGAAATAAATTAAAATTGAGTTAATGTCTACCTTCCAGACATTTCTCTGGATGTTATTTGTAATCAAATGCAAACTTCTTTCTGAGGAAGGAGGAATGATTTGAAAATAAATTATCTGTGCAAATATACAAAGCTTTACCTACACAAAATAAAATGAATTATCCAGCAATATCTGAATGATTTGATTAGGGTAGAGCTCCAACATTCTCCCATTTGTCTTCAAAATTAGTAGGGGCCTGAAATATGTGGCTGTAGGCTGGAGATCTCTACTTGATTCTGCAAACCTGGCCAGAACCGACAATGTGAAGTTAATGAACGAGTTTTGTGATATCAAAACACTAGAACATGAAGCAAAAATTCAGTCAATCATAAAAGCACTTAAGCTCTGTGTAGACAAGCAGAGGTTATCCTTTCAAATAGTAATTATTTTCTCACAAAGGTAAGCTCTGCCTTATCTTGTCACTATCTGCACTAGGAGATGGCTTTTGTGTGAGAATGGAGAATACTGAAAGTCCCCTGAACCTTTGGTTACTTAGAAGAAATTTCTAGTATGACTACCACATATTCTACAATACATTTCTCAACAATAAATTATCTCTACAATGAATTCCTTATTAAGTAAATCCCATTTGAACTGATGCCTGGTGGCTGAGACACAGACTATCAATCTCACATTCATTATAGGAGATAAATACAGTTTCATTCTAAATACCATACACTGGAGCCTGCTGTGACCATGTACCTGTGACTTTCAGCTGTAAGGAGCTGAGAAAAAAGTGAAATCTTACAGAAATATGAAATAAAAATTGAAAATAGTCTCCACAGCCTGTTTATCTGTGGCATGATTCTAGTGAACCATAAGTGGCCGCAGCATGACTTAATGTCCCAGCTCCAGCTGAAGATACAGTGGGCACATTTGGATGCCAATGTTCATTTGTGTGGGTTACCTCAATAGTCCCATGAGTTATTTCTAACTTCACAGGCAATTTTACTTTATTCACTTTGTACTCTTAATCAAATAGAAAATAGCTAAGGTATAAGTGAGAAATACTACCTTTTAGGTAATGTCTGTCATAACACAACAGTTTAAAAAATCCTACATCAAATCCTACACTGCCCTTGTTTAGAACCTCCTTCTTACTCACCCACTGAACTGGCTGTGTGGCATATTCTCCTAGCTTCTTATCTTTCTCCTTAATTCATCTCAGACCACTAGCAAAGTATCTTAGCCAGTTCACACCCCTGTAGTTTATTTTATGGGTTGGTAGAGAAGAAATAGGCTCAGAAGCTATAAACAGTCACAAATAGCAAATAGGCAGTAAAAGAAATAGGTCATCCAAAGTAGCAAGGATGCTGTCATTCAGGAGAGGCAAAACACAAAGTTAGCAATTCAAAGAGAGGAATGTGAATGTGTTCCTAAAGCCAAGGAATCCAGAAGCAGAAATCAAAAGCAAGAAGGCTGAGGTCAAGAAGACAAGGTCTCAGAGTAGTTATAGGGGAGCAGGTGGCAAGTGAGATTCTTTTGCTAAGATGCCTGGTGTTCACTATGATGCTGATTTGGAAAAGTCAGCGGCATTTAAACACTACTAGCAAGGCAAGACATGTTTCCGTAAATATACTAGTAAATATGTGATTTCTTGTGTTAAAAAAAGTTAATATTTTCTCTAGGCTGGCATATAAGACTCTACCTTATCTGATTGCTAAACTCCCACTCCCACATGGATTATCACTGGAATTCCTCATGAAGATCTACATATTTGCTCATGGTGTTGTCCTGCCTAGAGCAGAAGGAAGACATGGGTCTTCAAACTGAAAAAGGTCCACTTAGTACGTAGCAGGATTTTGGAAAGAAGCCCATACCCATACACACATAGGCAAAAAATGCATAACATTTAGAAAAATAAGTTAAATACTCCAGGGTCCATTAACTCTCCCATGCTCTTAAATGATTGCTTCATAGCCTGCTCTACAAAACTGCAAATCCTCTTCCCCTTCCTCTTTCACAGATGATGGTCTTAACTTTACTTCACCAAGAAAACTGAAGCAGCCAGAAGACAATATGTTCTGCCAATGACATCTACTTACCACCAGCAGCCATGCCCAGAACCTCTCCATTCTAACATATTGTCAAAAAGAAAATATGTATGCCATTCCATAAACCAATTGCTCTCCATATTAGTAAGCCTATCCACTGTTGCCTGCTAAATGACATTGTTCAAGTGAATGTACCTCTTTTTCTTTTTTGATCAAAGTTTCTTTCTCTAATGGACCATACCTATTATGATACAAATATGCTTTTACTTCTTCCATTTAAAAAAAAAATCTTTTTGTGACCCCACTTCACCTATAACCACTCTACCAAGACTGTTCTTGTCTTGTTTTAGCTAGCTGCTAAATCCAAGGCCATTCTCAATCATCGTCTTATTTGCCCTATCAGTAGCACATGACATAAAACATTAGTTTCTCTTCACTCATAGATTTTGGCCACTTGGCTTCAAGACAATGCATATCCTTATTTTCCTGCTATTCCTTCCAAATTTGTTTCTCTCCTTTTTTTTCTAGGCATTTTGTTTTTAGAATATTGTCTTAGTCTGTTTTGTGTGACTATAATAAAATACCACAGTCTGTTTAATTTGTAAAGAAGATAAATTTATTTTTCTTGTAGTTTTGGAGATGGAGAAGTTCACAGTCAAGGTGCTGGAAGTTTTGATTGTTTGTTAAGTGTGACTTTCTGCTTCCAAATGCTTCATCCTCTGTAGGGAGGAAAGCTGGGTCTTCGTGTGGAAGGCAGAGGGCAGGAAAGGTAAACTCCCTCCTCCAAGTCCTTTTACAAATGCTCCTATTCCCATTCACAAACACAGAGCCCTCACCACTCAATCATCTCTCCAAGGCCACATCACTTAATTCTGTCACAACAGGGTTTCAACATGAATTTTAGAGGAAAAAAAAACATTGAAATCATATAAAACACCCTGGTACCTTGTATTTTCCCCTTTTTTTCCCCTCTATGTATACTTGCTCTCTAGGGGTATTCATCTACCTCATCATTTCATATACCATACAGGGAAGATCATTCTAAATCTACGGTTTCTAAACAGAAAATTTTGTGAATTATATTCGTGTATACAGCTGAAAATATGACACCTCCAAATTTAACTCATTTTAACCCAACTACTCTGCCTATCTCACTAAAAGACAACTCAAAACTTTCAGTTGTTCAAATATCTTGGAGTCATCCTTGGCTCCTTTTTTTCTTCCATTTCTACATTCAATTCATCTGAAAATCATATTGGCATTACTCTCAAATTATATCAGGAGTCCAACTAATAGTCGGCACCTGCTGGTTTGGGCTACCAGCACCTCTTATCTGGACTTCTTGTAATAGACTCCTACCTATCTGGCCTTCCTGCTTCTAACCTTGACCTACTGTAATCTATTCTTAATATAGCAGCTTTTGAAAACCTAAATCATATTTTTCTTCTTTTCATCTCAGTAAATCTCCTCATTTCTCTCAGATTAAATGTAAAAATCATTATAATGACCTAAAAAGTTCTAAATGAACTGGTTCCATATTACTTCTCTGAATCCATTGCTTAATATTTTCCCTGGATGGACTTCTATATAGATATATGCCATACGTGTATGTGTGTGTGTGTGTGTGTGTGTGTGTGTGTGTGTACTATGCATAGAAATGGAATATTCACTAGTAGATTGTACATATTGAGATTATGAACAGTGAATGAATAAAGAAGATACTATAGGGATGTAGGTAGAATGTTAAATAAGAAAATAAAGACCTGATGAGCTGGGTTTGTAGCTCAGTAGTAGAGCACTTAACCTTGCATGCATGAGGCACTGAGTTCAATCCTGAGCACTACATTAATAAATAAATAAATAAATAAATAAATAAATAAATAAAATATATTGTGTCCATCTACAACTAAAAAAACAACAAAAAAAGACTTGATATGTTAGCTGGCATTAGTAGGATTTCCAATATACATGTATGTAATATGTATGACATATTGGTGGTTAAAGGCACTTCTAGGTAATAGAGTTCTTATATTTTTATCAATCAATTCAAAACTAACATTAAATGATCATGATAAGTTAGTTATGTATATTATAGTCAATAAACTCTGAAACAAAAGCAATATAGCCTAAGCCAATAAATATTTTTAAGTGGAATATGAAAAAAAATATTGAAGAAATCTGAGTGAAGGCAGGAAAGGATACAGAAAAATATCAGTGAGGATGAACAAAATAAACAATGATGTGGTAGATCAAAATCATGGCCTCACTCAGCTGCCCAGGAGGATGGAAAACTTACTCTTCTGATGGGCTCAAATATGTCCCCCCAAAACTGCTTTACTATGAGAGAATGGGGGGCTGAATATTGGAAAATAATGAGAACTTTCATTTACCACAAGTGAAAACAACTATCATGTTGAAGATGAGATGAATTTAAAAGACAGAGTATCTGTAAAGCTATTTGTTCAGATGAAGAAAATATATTTTACACTATGGTAACCTCAAATGTGTAGTTTACAAGTGACAATTCCTGCAAAGGAAAATTAGGTAAATTTAAAACCTAAAAAGAATTCTATACCAAAAATATTTTTCTGCTCTTTTTTAATCTTCTCTAAAACTTAAAATGTCAATAATAATGACCAGGTCTAAAATAATAGGAGAGAAAGTGAAACAGTGGATATTTCCATACCTTTAAAAATCAAAATTTATACAGATAATCTTCAACTTACACTGAGGTTACATCCTGATTTTAAAAAAATCAAAAGTTGAAAATACCATAAATTGAAAATGCATTTAATATACCTAACATATACCCAACATCATAGCATAGCCTGGGCTATTTTAAACCTTCTCAGAACACTTAATACTGGCCCACAGTTGTTCATCTACAAAAAAGCTTGTTTTATTAAAGTGTTGAATATCTCATGTACACATGATGGGAGATGAAGCACAAAACACAATCTTCAAAAATGCCAGCAACACAGTACACTGTAGGGTATGAGTTGTCTACCTTCGTAATGGTAAAGCTTTCTGGGAGCCAAGATTCACTGCTTCTGCCCTGCCTCCTGGAAGACTACATATCACTAGCTGGGAAAAGATCAAAAATTCATAATCCAAAGAACAGTTTCTCTCAAATGTGCATCACTTTCACACCAGTGTAAAGTTAAAAAAAAAAAATTCTTGAGTTCAATCACTCTAAGTTGGAGACCATTTGTACAGCCTCCATCCCAAAATAAAACAACTTTGTATTTCCCTTACACTTAAATAAACATACATTTATAAGGCATTAAATTTATTCAAGTCATATAGTTGATTCTACATGACAAAATTTAGCTAGGAAAAAAAAAACTATTTTGTCACAGTTATTCTAAAAGTGTTTCTTTGTGTTTCCAAATACATACCACTGTCCAGATGAGTCTGGTTAACTTTATCTCATGGTCAGACAGCATCCCCAGACAAGCAGCTTGATCTAATAAAATGGAAGACTTGTGGAACACATAGATGTAAAATTATTAGTCATAAAGAAAGCAGAGAATGGTTTTCTTCATTCTCAGAGGCTTTTTACTATCTGGAGTTTACCCAGTTGGACTGAACAGGCAGGGAAAACAGAGAACCTTAGAGAGGCTACAGTTATGTGAAATCAAGTTCATTAACAGAATCATGGAAATGGCAACAAGAAAGGCAACTTGCAAAGCCATATTTAGGTCCCTGTTTTAGATTTTTAGATGAGGAAAATTAATTTTAAAGAAGTGGATTGATTTACCTGCAGTCATACAACGAATAATACCCAAAGTGGATCTTCAAGGACTTTTAGAAAGAAGTTTTCATGGGCTCACACTTACCAGTTATTATTAGCTTTTCATGTGTTTATTTCTTGGTATAGATTCACATCGCTATGTTTAAGCAGCTCCCTGCATGATTTTATTACCAATTTACTCTGAACAAATAAAAATGTCCTATATCCTTTGGGGCAATTTACTTTACTTCACAATAGTTAATGCATAGGAAAATTTAATTGGTCTTAGGAGAATATGCAAGTGAATATGAGATTTAGTTAAAAATTAAAAATAAATATTCTGACTCTGGAATTTTCCTTGATCCTAGAGACTACCTGGAAAATTAGAAATGGCATCCAGGCAGCTCTCTTAGCATAGGGAAGGTGCTTGGGTAGTGGAAGTGGGTATAATTTTCCCAAGAATTCTTCTAGTCTGGCTTGCTGGAACCTGCCTCAGATCCCACATTCATTTTAGCAATAAGATTAGCTGACCTTGAATTTACCTAAGGAGCAGAATCAGAAGCCTGAGTTTTTGCAGGTGAAAGTCCAATTTACCTGTTCTGTGGCACCTGCAACTGCTGGTTGCAGGGTAGAACTTCTGACCCCCTGTGAAAGACTGCCTGGACAAAGCTTACCAGTTTATCTTTGCCTGGAATATAGCTCTATCTGATTTTCTTTTTTTCCTGGAAAGATCTCCACTCTTTTCCTGGAGAGTATTTCAAAAAAGAAAACATTCAACTCCTTGTTAGTTATCTGTATTTGATTACAAACTCATTCCTGTGTATTCTTATAGCTGGATTTACTGATGAGATCACAAAGAGGTGAGAAGGTCCTGGGTGACCAGCAAAGTGTAATTCCATAAAGGGAGAAATGAGGCTAGGTAGCACAACAGGTATGGAGTGAATTAAAAATGGAACTGAATAAGAAACACCAGAATATGTAGACATGAATTATTGTACTGGTATACATTGTATATGTGTATATTGTATCAGTATATACTGTCTCAGTTATATACTGAGTTATTGATCATATATATATATATATATATATATATATATATATATATATATCTGTGTAGCATATACCTCTTATTATAAGACATTGTTTGAGTTTTTGAAATATCTAAAAGAGATATATAAGTGTGAATAACTTTTATTTTTATGAGAGTTGACAGTTAAAATCAGAAATGCACTAGGGAAATTGTTACAGCCTATCTTGACATGATTCAGGAATTTGATATCATCTGTTTTCTTAAAGATGGAAACATTGCATTCTGCATTGGAATATATATATATATATATATATATATATATATATATATATATATATATATATATATATCTTAAATAGTTTAATCTCAAAATATTCCTGAAGAGTTATCATTTCAACTTGTTTTAATACTGAGTTGAAATGACTTCCTAACTCAGTTGACTACAATGTCTCCCAGAGTCTGATGTACCCCAATTATACAGAGGAGTAACAAAAATATAGTAGTTGCTCAAGAAACATTTGCTGGCTGAATGCTATTGAAACCTTTCTGTATTCTATTCTCTTTCTTAAATACAGATACATGTAATTATGTATCCATATTATCCACATATATTTTTATTGTGTTCAGCAGACATCTGATTTCATTTAACTAATATCTATTGGGGAGATAGGAACAGTGAGAAAAGCAGATACAGTATTATGTTGTGGGGAAAGGTATGGTCAAGCAAACAAATACAATGTATTAACAGAAGATATGGAGAAACTAAATCAGGGAAAGTCAATATAGAATGGGACAGTAAAGGAGGTGACATTTGAGCAGAGAGTTGCAAGAAATGAGGGAACAAGTCATGTGGATTTGGGAGGAGTAATGCCAACAATCACAAAAGTTCTGGGCAGAAATATGGGTGGTCAAAGAAGGTATAGGAGGTCATTGTGACTGGAATGTCATGAGTGACAAAGTGACAGAGATGATGACAGAGGATAGAGCGACAGCATGCAGATTTCAAAGGTCCTGGTAAGACTGGACTTTGTATGGTGACAGAAAACCACTGAAGGATCATGAACAAGGGAATCATAGGCTCCATTTTATGTGTTCTTTACGTCCTAGTGAACTTGTTGAAAATAATGAATGTTATTTTTATAATTGTTTATAAAGTCAATGGAAATTATATGGTGCAAAGTGAAGACTCAAAGATTGAGTGCATAAGTGGGTGAAGGGCTGATAAGGAAATAGCTGTACCTTTAAATCATTAAACACCTCTAACCCTTTGGTTTGGCTTTGCACCTTCAGTTGCATTATTACGTTAGAGTCTCATGAACATTTGGATAATTTTTAAATTTTTCACTGACTGAATATCTCACAAACAAGCTATACTTGAAAGGAATTCTCATACAAGTGAATGGAAGTAGACCATATAAAGGTAATCATATCAATAAATGACAGATAATATGAGGAAAATTAAAACTGACTACAATGGTAGATAATAACAGGAGGAGGTACTGAGAGTAATGAGTGGTCAAGGAAGGCTTCATTATTTTTTAAGTGGCATCAAAGCCAACTAAAGAGAATGTTGAAGCAAGATGTGCAGCTATATTTGGGAAGAGCATTCCAGAAAAATGCTCTTGCATTATGATCCATTTGGTGCCCATTTCTTCACAAATCTTCCAATATTAAATTTTTTAACTTTATAACAGTTTTATGCCGCAGTCTTGGCTGGGCACAAGATCACGAGCCACTCACAACTTTGTAGATTCAAACAGCAATTCTTTATTCCCGAACTCACACCGGCCTCCACACACGTTCAGGGGAAATCTCCGTTCTACCGCCGCCCAATTCACCTACTCCACAAGGCTTTTTCCAAATACTTTTTGAATCTCACGAGAACTCAACGGGAACTCAAGCAGCAGGAACACCCTATTCCCAGCAGCAATAATCTTCAATCTCCAACTTCCCTAAAACCATATTGTCTTAAACCGGGAACGCCCTAAACTTGTCTTAAACGGGGAATGCCCTAAACCCAAATTGTCTTAAACCCGGATACTTCCTAAAACCTGCAGGATACACCCTAATCCTGGATCCACCCTGGTCCTTGACCAGGGTCACCTTTCTCAAAGACACATGCAATGTCCAAGGCAAGTCCATTTAACATGGGGTACGCTGGCAAGGAAATATCCATGCGTCATTCCTAGTTGGCAATGGCCCTCAGCAGTTTTAAACACCTTTCTTTTTATTTTCAAGTAAAATTTAAGATAAAATTTGGAAAATAGTATAGATTTTTTCTTTTCCGTGGGTAAAGTGATGGATTCATTAAATAAATAACTTCTCTCTCTCTCTCTCTCTCTCTCTCTCTCTCTCTCTCTCAATGGATAAAGTATTTATTTCTAGGTACACTCTGTTCTGCTCTAAAGAGCATACAACCTTTATGTATTCACAGTGCTAGGAAACATTTTTTCATGCTACATTTTGTCCTAAGAAGAGATTGAAAATATCTAATATCTATTGATCATTTACTATATGCCAAGAATTATTCTATGTTTGTACAGTCTTATATCCATTCTTGACATGTGATGATTTAAATATAATTAAAATTACATAAGTATATAAATTCACTTCCTTAGATAAGCCACATTTCAAGTGCTCAATAGCTACTTGGCTAGTGACTATATTATGAGACAATTCTGTGATCACAAAAAGATCTAGAATAACCATTTTAATCCTCTTGATAAGCATAAAGCATAGTTATTAGTATCAGTCTCAATTTACAGATGAGGAAAATGAGGCAGAGAGATTATATGACTTTCCCTATGTACCCACTGGCATTTAGACAGTAAAATTACCTGTCTTTTTAGTTTTTTTTCAGGAAATAAAATGTCACTATCCAATTGCCATAAATTTACCGAATTTCACTTGAATTTTGGAATCTTACCACCATGAAACACAGTAGTTAAAAACCTCTCAGACATGATGCAAGGTCACCTTCTAATTTTGCTTTGCTTCAACTCTAACACAGTGTCTGTCTCGAAGAATGCAAATTTTCAGTGGAGTGTTGGGCCAATAAATAAAAATAAAATAAAATAAAAATAAAAATAAATAAAGAGGTGAACATGCTTTAATAATCTGTTATGCTGTGGCATTAACCAGAGGTGACATTGTGCTTTATAAGATGTTTTCTCTCATTCATATAGAGATGTGGATTTGTGAATTATAAACTAGGAATGTATTTTTCTTTAGGTTTCTTGGTGACAAGACAGATTTATAGCTAGAAACAGATGTTCCCTGCTCACAATGGCTCTGAAGGAATTATGGGTACAGTAGAATTGCTAATTTCTCTCTTCATAGGGAATTTTAGAACCTTTGTTATTCGATACAGGGATGAGCTGGTGGACTGTGGTTTAAATTAATGGCTTTCCTTGCTGGGAATCCATGATAAATTTTTACACTTTATTAGCCAAAATATGTTGACTTCAGAACTCTCTCTCAAGGTGAAGATGAGCCTCTTTCTAACTACTCTCTCACAATCTAGAATTCACATGTTAAAATTCACCCATTAAAGAGTTGACACATTTTTATTTCTCTGAGGAAATACCCCATAGAGGAAAAAAGAGAAGACTTAACATATAATATAAAACTATTAAATCGGTGCCCAAAAGATTACCATAGGTTGACAATTTTCTTTTTTTTTCTGGATATCATTCACTGAGAAGATGTGGCACCCCCTCTTCATTCACCTTTAGAAAATCTGTTCTTTCTACAATATTCTGCTCAGAAAGTGAGGCCAATTATATAGTGAATGATAGAACAAGGGGGTAGGCAACAGAACTTTCTCACCTCCAAAAAACTGTCCTAATTGAAAACCCTACCTATCTCTGGCTAATTTTTAAACATTTAATTTACCTTGTCAGAAGATAAGTATTTTTTTTAAGAGCGATAAAGAGAGAGAGAGAGAGAGAGAGAGAGAATTTTTTAATATTTATTTTTTAGTTTTCGGCGGACACAACATCTTTATTTGTATGTGGTGCTGAGGATCCAACCCAGCGCCCCACGCATGCCAGGCAAGCGTGCTACCGCTTGAGCCACATCCCCAGCTCAATAAGTGTTAACCATCAAGACTAGGTCCTGGTACTTGTTCTTGGGATAGAATGATGTAAAAATGAAAATACTTGAGACTTTACTTTCAAAAAATGATATTTATAATCTTACATAGGAGGTAGTGACATAATTTCAAAAAAATATCATCAGGTGAGAGTGAAATCATTCTCTATTCAGTGATGAGAGATGAGTTCATTAGAAAGGTTACACTGAAGACTGGCCTAGAAGGATGGGTATTGTTATAATAGGTAACAACAAGGGAAGGGTATTTTACAGAGTAAAGAGGCAAGAAAGACTTATGATAAAGTAGCTGGATGTGACTATCATACAATTTGGGTGAAAGGAAACAGTGGGAGATTTAGCTGAAAATTGATTCAATCCTACAAATCCTGTGCACAGACAAAATTGTTTGCTGGCCTTCTCCTCATTAGTTTCTGGCCAATCCTCATTTCACAATCAACACAACTCCCAGTGATGTTTAATCCTACCCTTAGATCCAAGGCTAAATTTTCAGTACCATTTGCAGATCATGGAAGCCATCTTTCCTCATTATTAGGAGTTGATGTAGGAGAAGCACATGACTAATTACATGAGAGAGTCATCTACTGTGGCCATTGGCAAATGTCACTTTGCTTTCAACATTAAAGGAAATCATTTCTGTTCTTCTAATGTTGGAACTGCATGTGATACTTAAAAACTTCTATGTTGTTTTGTCATCAACCTAAAGATAAATCTAGCAAAGGAGTGAGCTCCAAGAAGCTAAGCCCAGGACCTAACTATAAATTTCCTAATATTTGACACAGCATATATTGCTGTATTGCTTCATCCATTTAGCAATGGATTTTGAATCTTTTTAAAAATTTTTACATCTTAAAGTATCTTAATTGATATATCTAGGCTAAAGAATTTAAACTTATATTAGACAAGGAGGAACTGTAGACATTTATAAGAGAAGATGAATATAAGATTAATCTGAGCATGGTGTGTGAGACGGATTCAGTTAGGAGGAAAGTTAATGGAAGTTATTAAGGAGATAGCTGCATTTATCCAGGTAAGATGTAATACAATTCTGAACAAGGAAGGGGGTCATGATGAAGAAAGCTGTGCATAGATACGAGATGATGTTGATAAAAGTAGACGAAAAAGGATGTTTACACATAGAAAAAGTAGCCAAGAAGGATAGAAAGAGGAAATTATTAAACAGGAAAATAAGCATGTTCTTGGTCACTCCTCATTCAATGTGACAGTCAAGAGCCAGAGGTTCTATGTATTCTTATAGGAGAGTACTACAGATGGGAGCAATTCATTGAATTTAACCATAGCCAACTTGACAACACATCTATATAGTTCCTGTCTTCTCTCTGACTCTTACTCTGCTTCTTAGGACTGAACTCTCTATTTAGGTAGCAATATACAAACCTTTGCCTTAGGCTCCAATGGAGCCCAAAGCCAAGATGCTCTTCCAAGAGGAGATATGTAATATGAAATCACCTTCTGTATTTAAAATTGTGTGTATTCTGATAAAAATAATGTACTTTCTAAAAGTAATTGTCTCAAATAGGAGGTAAGATGATCTCCTCTCTCATAAATAGTAGTAGATGACAAATCCTATTACCACATAACAGCATAGGGCCTTCCAAATTCTTTGCTTCATTCTTATGTTGTTGAATTTAATGTTATTTTTTTATTTCCCTGTATCACTGGTCTTAGGCTTGAAAATGCTTTTTTTACTATCCTGAAATGTTTGTTCTGATGGTTTCATTGTATTGGTATATATCCTATAGTAAGAATTTTGGCACATTCTCAAGAGATCCTTCAAAAAAAAATATTCTTGTCTCTAACTGAATTGGCTAATAAAAGTAATATAAATGAAGATGAAGGGAGCAGGAAGCAATATTGAAATTTCTAATTTACCAGGCATAAGGGATTGAAAAGTAATGCATGCGGTCAGGGTTCCCAGAGCAGAGACGCATTTCACTGTCTGACCTACATCTCTTATGAATGCCATCAGTTCTGTGTATTTCAGTAAGGTGGTGAATACATCTACCAAGAATTCAGCAATTGCTGAAGCATAAGAACCTCAGCTATGGCAAGCAACTATGAATGGCATATGCAAGTCCTTGCAGAGGAGACTAGCTATCAGCAAAATAACTCTAGAATTATAAATAGAAAAAAAAAATCCCAAGCCTTAAAAGAATGAATTGCTGCCCAGGGATACTGCTCAGTGACAGAATGCTCACCCGGCATGTATGAAGCCCTGGGTTCAATTCCCAGTATGAGAAGAAAAAAAAAAAGAATAAATTTCTGAGAAAAAAAATTAAAGAGCAAGCAAGTTCTCAATGCTGCAAAATATGCAGGGTATTTTTTCCTGTAAATTGAGAGATTTCCAATAAACTTTGAAAATGAATTAAAATATATTGATTTAAAAAACTTTTCACCTGTTTCATTAGCATGAAAAACTTCCAGAATGCATATGAAATTGAAAATATTTTCTAGATTCACTCATCTACAATTAAAGCCTTTACCTCTGGCATTTAGTGAACAGGCAGTTGTGACAAAACCTACCATATTTGAGAACTTTTAGAAACTCAACTCTCAGATCTCCACTTTGCCATGGGGGACACTTGGCACAGGACATTATTAGACAATTCAAGTATTCTCTTAGCTAACTAGCAATGACTACTAGGCAACCTGGCCTTTCATCTCTATAAAAATTTGTCTCCTCTTATACAAGACCCCTCCATACTCCTTTGATCAAGAAGCTGCCAAATTCATTCATGTAATATCCCTGTTATGAATATATTGTACAATGGATAATCTATTTCCTCTCCCAGAGATATTTGCATGGTTTCTCCATTCAGTGGGGAAAAATATCAGCTATTCACTGGGTTCCATCCTCAGCACCACATAAAAATAAAATGAAGATGTTGTGTCCACTGAAAAATAAAAAATAAAAAATTCTCTCTCTCTCTCTCTCTCTCTCTCTCTCTCTTAAAAAAAAAATAGCAGCTATTACAGGCCCATCAATAGTGAAAAGAGGATCTGGGGGATAAGCAAGTGCCCAGCTGCCACATTCCCCCCGACATAACACCAATCCTCATTTCACACTCAACACAACTCACTGTATGCCTTTTCTGTATGACAAAGACAGTTTACCATTTTTATAAAAGGACAGCAGAAAATCAAATAAAAAGGGTATATATTTTCTCCCTGCCCTGAGGAGCCTCCAAATAAATAAGAAGAAGAAGGAGGAGGAGGAGGAGGAAGAGGAGGAGGAGGAGGAGGAGGAGGAGAAGGAGGAGAAGAAGAAGAAGAAGAAGAAGAAGAAGAAGAAGAAGAAGAAGAAGAAGAAGAAGAAAGGAGATGAAGTGAATAATATACCATTATTCAATTTTCTTTTTTTGCTAAAAGAACTCCCCACGGGAGCGTCTTCCTTCCTTGCTACACCCTGGCCCTGCCACTATCTCCTTCCCTTGTGGGCTACAAGGCATCAAAAAGCCAAGTTGCAGAGATCCAAGTTAATGGGAGGTCAGAATCTGGGCGAGGGGCCTGAACCAAGCAGGGGGCACCAACAGACCAGAAAGGAGTTGCACTTGACATCAAGCCAGCAGTTTGTTGAGCCACAGGCTCCCTGTGGACACATTCAGTCATGGTACATTCAACACTTATTAAGACCTTCTAGACTGGGGTATGGAGACATAAAAATGAAAAGACACAATCTTTTCCAGTTACTGGAAGCCTAGAAGAGTAGCTTATCAGCCCAAGGCCAGCAATGGAGGGGACAATGGTCAGGCACCTATAATCAGTGGACAGCAGCACAGACTGTTAGTGAAAGGGCAGAGGGAAACAGTCCTTGAAAGCTCTTTTTTTTCCACTCAAATTTAGATTTAAGTAAAACAGTCTTGATAGTCCTAATGATTCTGTTATCCCATTTCACTTACAACTTCAACTGTGTATTAAGAGAATTCTTGTGAGGGTTAGGGGAAGTGGATCATAATACCCTAACATTCTTTGAGATTGCCATCTCTCCTACTACCTCTTTTTTTTTTTTTAAATCAAATGTGTTTTACTTTTTTTATAAAGAAAATGCATTTTCTCTGCCTCCATTTCATTTCACAAAATGTTAACATTCCTTCATTATGTTGCACACCGCCTCCAAGAAATGTCATCAGAATTGCAAAGTTATTCAGTGTCTTGTGACTGTTTTGCAGTATTTACCCAAGTTTCCTTGAAGATCTATTCATGAATAAATTTTGCATGCTCTATAAAGCTAACTGCATTCTCAGATATTGCCATTCATAGTTTTATGAGATACTAATTGTAAGAAGTTGATGTTTTCCCTGTCACATGTATGTCCTTGTTGATTCTAGAGTATTTTACTTCAGAAAATAGCTAAATGGAAATAGAAACAGCAAGTGGTTTCCAGCAGTGAATGACATACTTAATTAATAATGGCTGTGGTCTTTTAAACAAAAGAGATAACCTTTGATAATCAAACACCCACACCTTAATTCTTCCCAACACAAACCAAGTCTACTAGGCAAGGGAGTCAACCATCTTTCCCAGTTCCATCAAGACTATGGTCCTTTTACTTTGGTTGAACTCTGGTAGACAGCTCAGGTTTTATGTTTAACCCCAGTCCTAATGCCTCTGTCATCTGTGCTCTTGACTCATGGAAATGACCAGGAGCGGTTGCTAAGTAAGAGCAGGGCCCATCAGTGCACCTAACTGGCTTGCTGTCCAGATGCTCTTGCCATCTGTTAGAAACGTAGCCCAGCAGAAACAGAAGGAAGACTAAAAATGCACTTTTCCTCATGTCTTTTAAAAAGTGTGTTTATCATGCTTTAATAATTACCCACCTAAACGAGCTTTAAATCATGGCCACAGATACTAAATTAACACTTCAATTTTTTTCCCCTGATGTAGGGAAGCTTTCCTTCACGGTATATTTAAACAAAGCTCTCATTGTCCCTCAGCTCCATGAAATAATTTTTTTTTAAGTATAGAGCAAAATACAAGATGAGAGTAGTTTTTGAAGAAGGAAGAGGTTAATTAAGAGAAGGAATAAAAGGGAAGACATTGTGTAAGCAAGACAACAACTGTTTTCTCATATGATTGTACTTGTAGATAGAAGTCACTGTTAGAAGAGTATCATATGCTACTGTCTACCCAGTATTGTGCATATACATTTAATAAATTAGAAGAAATTTTTTCAGCATTCATATTTCCTGAACCCTAGGAGAACTATGGTATGTATATTCAACTTTATTCCTGTTCAAAATGTACTATAAACCATACAAGTAAGCAGAAACCTATACCAGCAGCTCTCACATGTTAGTGTGCATCAGAATGAGACAGATTTCTTCTTGCAGAGTTTCTGATTCATTAGGTTTAGGGTAAGGCCCAAGAATTGACATTTTCTATCAAATTCTCAAGTGAGGGGATACTGCTGTTCTGGACTGTATACCATTAAAGGTAAGAAAGTGAGAATTCAGAGAAGGGAGAGACTAATGCAGACTGAGAAGAGGAAGCCTCTGAGGACCATATAGTTTTAGGGCTGAATAGGATGTTAGCATAATAACTTTTCCTATAACTCTGTCAATTAACAAGTTATAAAACTGAAACTCTTGGGAGCAACTTTGTTTAAAGTCACTTAGTGAGCTAGTCCAACACAGGAGCAGGTAACTAATGTGGCTGCTTTTGTCATAACTTCTTGGAGCCAAAATCATGCTTGGGAAATTTGATGACGGGCATGCTAGCTGTACTCTCAATGGATGTTTCCCCCTTTGAAAATTTATGACTGTAAAAAATGGGAACAGAGAAAGAATAAGTGTCTTACTCACCTCCCTGCATCTGGTGAGAGGACTTCTTTAGAGAGGTGAGCTATGCAAGAGAGAGAAGAACTTGGAAAGCAAAAGAAGGAAAGATACATAAGAGAAGATGGTGTTCCTAAGAAGCATATCATGTCCTGTCTTTGAGATGCCTCAGCAATTTATGTGACTGTTAGGTTGTGATCAAGGAAGTCAGCCTTCTCAATTAGAGACTGACATCATGTGTCAAAAAGAAGTCTTCAGGACTGGGGTTGTAGCTTAGCTTAGCGGTACAGCGCTCACCTAGCACGTGTGAGGCTCTGCGTTCGATACTTAGTACCACATAAAAATAAATAAATAAATAAAAGATTTGTATCCAACTACAACTTAAAAAAAAAAAAAGAAGGCTTCAAAGCTAGCACGGAGAGAGTAAGTCTTGTATTGCTTAGGGAAAGGATAGCCATTAACAGTGTCAGGAATTCATGATCCAGAGGTAGAGCCTAAATGGGGGAAACAGGCAAAAAGGTGGAAGTTTGGCAAAATAGGCCAATGACTTTTAATCCTGTTATGTGTTTTTACATTAATTAATATCTTAATATAATATTTATGCCAAGTATGTTTCCAGGACATAATTCATGAAGAAAATAACGACTGATTCAGTGTAATAGACGTCCCAAATAAAGCAGGAAATCCATAAAAAGTCTAATATGAGTCTCAGAGTAGAGACCATGTTTTGTTCATTATACAATCTTGGGCACCCACAGATACTTGGTGGTCCATGATTGTTGATTAAATTAAAGTTCTTATTAAAAAATGAATAATACCAGCCTACTTTATCCCTAAGGAAGGAAAATAAAGTTGGGCCCTCTTATGAAAAAAAAAAGTTGTAAAGTGAAAAAATTAAACCCTTGAGGGACAGACGAGGTACTGGCAGTAGGAAGCAAAGTCATAGAAATCTAAAAGAGAGGAAAGAACACAGGAGTTTAATCAAGTGATCCTTCTATAGCCACTCAGTTCCTCTATCACCCCCACCACCACCACCTGGAGTTTTCTCTAAAAGCTGTTTTCTGCCCAAGCTTTGAAAGGCTCTGGGTGTATGTTTCTTAGATACAACCTTCACATACAACCAACATCCTTAAGCTAGGTAAAATGAGGTATAAGCAATTCGATGATGTCAGAACCTGGTAGGTCCAAAATGGGGAACCTGGGAACCTGGGAAAAGCAAAGGCTAACGGTTTGGCTTGTCTGCCAGTTTTTTTCCAATACCTCTCTTAATTTCATCTGCCTTGTCACAGGAAATCTGCAAAAAGGCAAAACTTGTAAACTGCACAGGGCCTGGTGCTCTGAGTATTCCAAGAAGCTTAAATAACTACCCCAAGAGCAATCAATTCCCATGAGAGTAGTGGACATGGATGGTAAGTGAGGTGGCCAGGGAGCACTTCTGTTATCTTACAAATGTGCCTGTGGCATCTTGTGTAAAAGCAATTTCCCCAAAATATATAACACAGAGATGTTGCTATATTTAATAGTAAAACACTTGCTGCCTATAAACCCTGAAGGTGTGCTATGCGGATTAGTAAAACCTTGTAAAATGCCTCCAGCATTGCAAAATAAGAAATTCCCTCATGTTACAAACACAAGGATTCATTTACATGGGAGGAATTCCTTACCAGTCAGGGCTCATTTTTCTACTAATCAACCATTACTTAAATTTTGGTTCTGCATGAACCACACGCCCTGCATGTAACTTTGTACAGCTAAGGTTGAGTAAGTGCAGTCATAAAATTCTATCTTGCTGTGCAGCTCTCAGGCAGACCAAGCAAATCCAATGTTGAGAAATGGGCAAAAGACTGCAGCAGAGGCTACCATAGTTCAGTCATTTTCTGAGTTGTTTCCATTTGAAAACACTTAACTTTCAGGGACATAATTAGGTCTTGCTGCTGGTGGTTATTTCTGTGAGTTTCAGAGAGGTCCAGGCTCTCTGAGGGCACGTCTGGTCACACTAATGGCTCTCACAGGCAGGGTACTGCCCCTCGTCCAGTGCCTGTGGAGACAGGGGCAGGGCAACTCCTGTCCTCCAGAGTCACTAAGTTCATCGGCACAACCTTCTGCGGTGCTGGCCATTTGCCCATGTAGAGAAGGGCACTGGAGCGAGGACACAGTGTTGTGGGTCAGCCCAAGGCACGGATTTAATGAAAGGTCTGCTGGAAGCCACATCAAACAGCAGCATGAGTCCACAAATCCGCTCAGCAAGGTAACATGGAGGGCATCTGTCACACTTCTTCCCCCTGATGGTTAGCCCTTGACATGCCTGGAGAGACCTCTGTACCATTCTGATATATTTACTCCCCACCTCTCGTATTGCCCACAAACAACTCCGATCCACTAAAACAAGGCTTGTCTCCTCTCTTGAGTGTCCACGAGGCAAGTGTCCATGACCTCAAGATGTACCAAAGAATAAAGAGGATGCTTTTTGAAGCATTGGTTAGACAGAGACATGCTGGATAACTGTATCTAAAGTGAAGCTCCGGAGTCAACAAGAAATCTTCCCCCGCCCCCAGCTACTTTTCAGCTTAGGAGATGGAGAATGCTATTTACATATACTTTGAAATTTCCAAATATATGACTTTGTGTCACATTTCATGGATAAATTGAAAGCTTCTAAAAATACACTAAATTAATGTTCCCCCGTCTGCCCAACTCCATAATTGTTTTCATAAATCTCTTTAAATGGGAATCATATTTTTAAATAATTATTTTAGGCCAGTAAGTAAAGCCTGTTTTATGCTTCAGCATATCTCTACTTTGCAACAAAGTGTAGGAAACAACAAAACAAAATCAAAAACAATTTGTAAGGCACTTTCAAAACTTAAAATGCAATGGCAGAGATAGAACCAGAGCTCCTAATATCTTGAATGAATTATATGTTAAACCAGATTTTCAACTTTGTTAGGTTTAAATGGCAATTATTGTTAGTGATTTTGCCAAGGAGAAGAAAATACTAAACTTATGCCAAGGAATTATTAGCCTCATATCAGAGCCACCCAGGCCCCAAAGTTTTGTTCAATGTACCCAGAAATTCCTCCTGATGTATTAACAAGCACTGATCTTCCGTTTATTTTATTGATTGGACATTCATGTTGAGATGTTTTCAGTATGCATCTACATTTTTTATTTATTCCTGAAGTGAATGCTAATTAAGTACTCATCATGTACTGGACTAGAGGCAATGAGAGATGGAAAGAATAACTACTTTAATCCAAAGTCACAATATACTTTTTATACAAAGAGATGATCATATGTGTGCCCACCAACTTGCTAAAGAAAGCAATGACACTTGTTCAAGTATGATAATGCAGTATTTATTTAGGATCATCACTGTAGGTATATTGTCCACTCTAACAGGGTCTTCTGGGAAGGGCAGGACTCAATTCTGAACATAGTATGGCTGAATGGGAACTTATACTCAAGGAGTAGGCTAGGGGGGGTCCAAGGATGGACAGTAACTCAAAAGAAACATCAAGGGTTAGGTGGATTCTGACCTAACGGGGTTCTTTCTGAAAATGGATAGGGTGACCAGATGTCACCTGGGAGTTGGAGAAGGATGAGAAAGGGCTCCTACTAAGGGGATGTTAAAAGGAAGTCCACAAATGGGCATAGGAAAAGATTCAGGAGTGTGACAGGTTTGGTCAAGGAAAGAATTTGTGTCCTGCTGCATCTGCTACCTATGGTCACCTTGCTGCTCCCACCCTACCACCTCGGGTGGTTCTGGGACATCCCTCCTCCTTTTCCCTCTCCTTTTCTTCTTGTAATACTTTCCATGTTGTTTTTTCTCCTTTCATCACAGATCATTTAACCACCGTTGTTTTGGGTAGCTAGATGGTATAAAGTAGATAAAGAATATAAATCAAGTCCTAGGATTTGATGTCAACTCAATAAATATTTAGAGGATTCATGAGAAAGAGAGAAATATGGACTCTACTGTGAGTGATTTTTATAATCTAAATGAGATTATCATATGAATGTATATATTTAATAAAGCTAAAAAGTGACATGTCATAAAGAATTTGTGTGAAGGAATCCCTTATGACAAACTTGAAGGGTAAAATAAAATATAATAGTTTATGGTCTGTAGTTAGTGCGGGCAAGACTCATCTGACGACCTGAAACACACAGGCACCATCCAGCAGTTGAAGTCATTAAGATACAGAAGTCTCATTTAAGAGAGATATAGCAGAACCAAGAATTTCAACATCCAAGCTCTGGAGAGAATGCCTGGATCCACATACAGCCTTTGACACTGGCTAGCTGTAGGAACTTAGTTGGCTGTTCCTCGAGTTCCAACTGCAGATTGACTGTGCAAAGGCATGGCAAGGATCAAAAGGAAGATCCAGCAAAGCACTTAGAGCAGTACTTTCTCTGTAAATATGAGCCATTAATATTACCGCAAACTATTCTATGTAGGTGATCTCTGTCTCAAAGGAAAGCCAAGAGACTCTTCTGTGCCTGCGTGAAAGACGTGTGTTAATCTCCTTTGACTCCCTGCAGTTATGCTTCTCTCACAAGTCTTCCCTGGGTGGAAGTGGTCTGGTTAATGAACACTTGATTTCACACAGCTGCATAATAAACCTGACAAGGGTACAGTGAACCAGGCAGCAGCACATGGGTCTTGAGGGAAGTGTTCCTTATATAGAGGTAAGAACTTGAGGAACATATTGCACAGTGGAACATGCCCCCCCCAAAAAAAAATGAAGAAAGGAGAGAAACAAAAAGATTAAAAGAAAAAGAAATCCCAGAGATCCTGAGTGGATGTGAGATAATTAGATTGAGCACTTACTGAAATTACTTCCCATCACCCAGAAAAGAAGTCATTGCAAAGTTTAAAGCAGAAAAGTTAAAATATGAGTGCAGCATTAACTCCTGTGCTAAGATCGCATGCTCTAGAGGGAAGTTTCAACTCTCTTTTCTTAAAGAGAAAATTAATATGTTTGTTGAGCTCTTTGATAATGTAAATCACAATCATGCCCCTCAACCAAAAGAATATTGATTCTAAGTGGTGAGGTGAGTAAATCTCTGTAGAGGGCTGTCATTTTCGACTCAATGGCTCTCATTGAAGCTAAAAGCTGTACGTTAAATGAAGCCAAAGGCAGATTCAGAAAATGATTTTAAAGAATGTATTTCAAAATGGATGAAATAACAATAGAAGAAGTAGTAATAATTTCATAAATCTCACGAAGGAAAACTAGCTAATTTATCACTTTTCAAATGGGGAGAGATAGGAAACTCTCCAGTGCATACAGTTTTGTGCTTCTAAAAATTAAAGATGGATGAAGCAACATTTTTTTCTTCATAAAAGCAAAAGTTTTTTTTTTTAAAGTTTTTAAAGACTGAGATCAAAGCTTCCAAGCTTGAATCTAGAAGGAATTTTAATCTTAAAGCATTTAAAAATGATTTTTAAATATTTTAATCATGCCTCCTTTTAACAATGGGAACCTATTTGAATGTCAAAAGGAAAAAAAAGTATCTAATGTGATCTTGTTGAAGACTCCAAAGTGGTGATTTTTCAAGCACTACAGAAGAGTTAAATGAGGGCTGTTACTAGTTTCACACAGGATGATCAACAATATAAATGCAGAAAGGAATCTCTTAATTACTGAAGAAACTTACAGCTGTGGGCAATTAAAGATTTTTAACATATTAACAATGAGAACCTTCCAAACGTGGGAAAACAGAGGCAATTCACAGAACTTAAAAGGCTTCCTGAAAACAATGGTGTAATCAAACTTCTGACCAGAGAAGACATGAAATCCTTGTGTTGAATTATGAGATGCACTGGACTCCAATCAAATGCCATATAAACTTAAATATCAACCTGAGTGTCAGAATGGAACTCTCATGACCATGGAACATTTAGAAATGTTGAGTGCTTCTATCATGTCCAAAAGTGGTGGCAGGAGACCCTTCTCCTCTCTCCAACTCACACTTACATGAGGAAGTGAAATTCCTGAAGTAAATGGCTCCAATGGCCTCAGGGTAAATGTGTTCATTTCCCTTTTCTTTATGGCAATACTTTCCATATAACTAACTATTAAAAGAAGCACTTTTTCTGAGCTCTTTTATATACGTATTTGTTTTAGCTCAGTTACTCATAAACATTAGTAAAATAAGAATCTATGATAATTCTAAACATTTCCGAACTTAATCCAAATAAAAATCTAAAATTCATGATTTGAAACCAATTATTTGAATGGATCTTCATGTATATTGAGTAGTTTTCCATGCACAATTTCTTTACATAGGTAAGTATTTGTAGAGTCCCAAATTTACACATACCACAATTTGTATAGTTCTTTTAATTTGTCAGTAAATAATCTAGTTTACTTATCAAGTTACTACTGGCTACTTAGTGGGAATATTTAGTTCAGGGAGCCACTTAACTTAAAATGCAGTTTTATCCAATTACTTTTCAAAAACCTTGAAAATAATACTGTTCAGGCTATTTTGAAATGTCTTTTATCTGGCATCCCCCTCAGCACCAATGCAAGTCTGAGACATGAGGAGAAACGAGGACTCTGACTTCAAAATCCTTTGTAAATAGAAAAACTTCCCCAGGTAGAGTCCTCAGTTCCTCTCCTCTAGGGCAATGCTAGTTGGTGCTATCCTCTCATTCCTTTGGCTGGGTCCCAGTCTGGGAGCTGTCTCTGGTACATAGGATCTCACCTAGGCTCTCATGCAAACTCAAAAAGTCTTTGAATTACTTCCATTTAATCTCCTGACTGAATGTTCTACTCTCTACTTTAAGATCACTTGCTCTAACCAAGGCACTCTATACAGCTTTCAACACAGCTGTATTCCTGGACACCCTCAGAGGAGTAAAAGTCATGGGTCCATGTCATACCACATAGGACGTGAGTAAGGTCAGCAAGACTGCCATTTTCCACACTTGCTTCTCTTTCCTATTATGAAGTATTCTGGACTCGCCTTCCCATAATGCCCTGAGAGAGAAAGGAGATCTCCTCCACCTCATATCCTGCTTACTGCAGACTCCAACTCCATGCTCCAGCCTCAGAGGCAACAATAGGTAGGGGCACTTTCTATCCACAGTGAGAGAGTTCTATAATCACAGTAACAGGTTTCAGGACAAGCTACCCTATAGTGGTACCATGGCATTTGAGAAAACAGCAAAGCAAGAGGATCTCTCTGACCACTTCCTACCATTCTCCCCTGTAGCAGGGCCTAAGAGGACATCCTCTAAAGTAGGTCATATAACACTTCTTACAGAGCCCTTTTTCCTTTACCCACAAGGTATTAAAAAAAATGAACAGAGAAAGACAAGAAAGAAGGATCTAAACAAACAGGCCTTGCTTGCTAAGTTCATCCCCCAAGTTCATTTCCATTAGCTATCCCTCCCTTATCTAATCATTCTACTCTATGACCACTCTTCATCTAACTAACCTAAACATAGTTTTCCTTGTTTCTTTCAGTCTTTATTCCTGAAGATCTCCTGGTCATCTACGACTTATATTAAATAAATGTGCTTTTCTCTCATTGATTTAGCTTGTTACAGCAATCTCAGTCATGAACCTAGCTATGGGTAAGGAAAAAAAATGTTTTCTCCTTTATAGGAGCCTCTCACATTACCATAAATATATTTTTGAGAGCTCAAAATAAAGTATCAAGTTCTGTCTCCGAGTTGTTACCCCTCCCCATCCTCAATCGCACCCCCACCCCCATTTTTCAAGCATATGGCCTTTTTTTCAGAGAGTAAGTGATCACTTCCCTCTGTCCTGAGCTGTTTGGTTACATAACTCATTTCTTTTACTTCTCCCCTCCTTGAATAAAGTAGACCCTTACTTGAGGACAGCGTAAGTAATGCTCCTAAGACCAGGCATGGACGCATGAGATTTTGATTCTGAAGATTCATATTCCAGATTTCTGGGTTCTCCTTTAGGACTTCCCTGCATTTTCTATCTTTAGAATACCTTCTAAAGATAGAAAGAATACTCTCTAATGCCCTGACCACAGAGAAGGCACTTAACCTTTTACTGATCCTTTGTTTCATGCTGATAAAGGGAGGGTATAATACATGTTCTCTCTGCAGCTTGGTGTCATTTCCAGAACAGTAGGATTTCCTGGGATTGCAAGCATTTTGTAGATGACAGATACAGGAAATGTATGTTTCTTCCTTTTCAAAATGCAAAATTGGTGCATTTCACACTCAACTTTATAAAGCCCATTGTGTGACATGGGCATTTGATAATTTGATACCGTATTCTTTTTGCAGTTTTGTCAGCAGAATCTGTCTTTGCTGAAAGAGACTCAGAGTCACATGATACTATATTATCTACCACGTATTATGAAGTCTTCCTAGAATCCATTGAAACATTTCTCCTGTATTTTTGAGTCTCCATAAAAAGAAAATAGGATATCCACTTATCATCCAATGTGTTTCCCGTAGCTCACTGCTAAGAAACTGGCTTCAAATCAGGACCTTTGTCCCTGACAAGTCATTAGGTCCCACAGAGCACAAAGAAATGTGATACCGAACAATAAAAGGACTGATGTTTTAGGAGACCTGTCATTTATTCATACAGTGGAGAACACAGTCACAGTTACGATCCAGAAAACTCTGAATCTGCAAAGACGACCAGGACTTGGAGACTCACCACTCTGGTTTGTTCTAACTCATTATGCCAAAATATATATAATTCATATTTCTATTTTTTTCTTCTAGTTAAGATTCAAATCCTGAATAGTACTGAATATAATATAAAATATAATATAATATAATATAATATATAACTGAGGAAATTCTTTCCAGTTTCTAATAAAAAAAAGTATTGGTTGTTTATATGTTTTCCCATGTAAAAATGATATGAGAAGCAATTATCACATATGATTTACTCAGGAAATTATTACCTACTAGTGTCAAAAAATAAAATGAATATACCTACCATATATTTGCTTGTCATAGAGGCAAAAAAGAAAATCATTGTTTATTTACTTATCTAAGCCAATGCCTCCTTTCCTAGCAAAGGAAAAAAAAACAATAAAGTTTCAGAAGGGATAATTACTTGTGTAATGTACTACAGTCATCCTGTTTTATCTACAGCAATATTCTGGTCATATATACCTATATTCTAAAATGTTTCAAGGGATTTGAAGAAAACATGTTCACATTTCTTCAAGTTCACAAAGAGATATAGATGGACATTAACTCCATCTATAAAGTACCTTGAACAATTCATCTCATTTTATGGAATGAAAATTATTAGTGACTTACGTTTTAAACACTCAGACCCAGGAGTATAAATGAGAATAAAAGGCTATTCACGCCCTTTTCTTCTCATAGTAATTTGCCTTTCTGCCTAGGTTTTTTAATTATTTATATATGACAGCAAATGCATTATAATTCTTATTACATATAGAAAGCACAGCTTTTCATATCTTTGGTTGTATACATAGTATATTCACACCAATTTTTGTCTTCATACATGTACTTTGGATAATAATGATCATTACATTCCACCATCATTAATTACCCCCATGCCCCCACCCTTCCCCTTCTCACCTCTGCCCTATCTACAGATCATCTATCCTCCCATGCTCCTTCTCCCTATTCCATTAGGAAGCAACCTCCTTATATCGAAGAAAGCATTCGACATTTGTTTTTTGGGGATTGGCTAACTTCACTTAGCATTATCTTCTCTAACTCCCTCCATTTACCTGCAAATACCATGATTTTATTCTCTTTTATTGCTGAGTAATATTCAATTGTGTATATATGCCACATTTTTTTCATCCATTCATCTATTGAAGGGCATCTAGGTTGGTTCCACAATGTAGCTATTGTGAATTGTGCTGCTATAAACATTGATGTGGCTGTGTCTCTGTAGTGTGCCGTTTTTAAATCCTTTGGGTATAGATTGAGGAGAGGGATAGCTGGATCAAATGGTGGTTCCATTCCCAATATTCCAAGAAATCTCCACACTGCTTTCCATATTGGCTGCACCAATTTGCAGTCCCTCCAGCAATGTATGAGTGTACCTTTTTCCCCACATCCTTGCCAACATTTATTGTTGTTTGTTTGCATAATAGCCTGCCTAGGTTTTATTTGTAGTTTTGATGATTTCTCTGAACTTTTTCCACAATTAAAGACAGTTTCTTAGAAAGAGAATATCATATTATATTTTTCTGAATGACATAAAATTTAAAAAATATCATCCTTAAGCCTCTCCAGTTGATTGTGATGACCAGACAAATTTTAGAACCTGATGTAAGGGAGAAAGATGTAAATCTTTCGTCATGCAACATAAGGGTAAGGGTTGATGTCCCTGTAACAGAAAGCTCAGTCATTATCCCCAATGCCAATTTAACAAAGAGGACACAGTTTTGAGAAAAAGGAAAAAGTTGTTTTATTGCTTTGCTAGCAAAGGAGAAACACAGGGGACTCCTGTCCCTGAAGCTGTGATTCTCCCCCTCAGGAGGAACAGGAGATTTTTAAAGGAGTTATTCAAAGGCTACATTCCAGGTGTTGTGCCCTGACAGTGGGCCTAGAGGACCCTGATGTTGTGTTAGGGTTCACTTGTTAATTTTGGAGATATTCACTTCCTAGATCCTCTGGCAGACCTCTCCTTCCTGTGGAGCACAGATAACTCAAGGTTATCTTGATCCCTGTCTCCAGGTTAGGGAGGGGGAGAGGAAGAAGAGGAAGAGGAAAAGGAAAACATATCCCTTTTAAAAATAAGCCTCAGAGCTATATTCTAAAGGTGAAGTGGACCACGGTTACATTCCTATAACAGACAGGTTAGCAAGATATAAGGACAACAAACTTACTTAATCAGTTTTATGTGACATGGGAGCACTCAGAAATGAAGGCTCTAAGATGCGGGGAAACTACTTTTAGGCTTACATTTGGAAAAAAAAAAAAAAATGGACAGCCGAGCAAAAATAAGACTGGAGAAAAGAGTGTGATTTAATGGTAATAGGCTGAGACTAAGGAAGCCCAGCAGACGTGTCTATTCAGGCCCTTCTTGGCATCCCTGTGTGGCATTCCTTCCCCTGGGTGTGAGGCAGGGCCCCTCTGGAGGGTCACATTACCTAGATTCAAGCAAGGTAGTCAGAATTTCTTGATGACCATTTCTTACACAGAAAGACTGGGGAAGGTCCAAGTGGCCTTCTGGCTTCCAAGGCCACCCCACTCTTTTTCAGTAGAAAACACTCTGAGCTCCAACACCCTGCCTTTATTTGACTATTCCTGGTTGTATCCATATATCTCTGTTTCTTATGTCTCTTTCAAAACCACATCTCCTCTCTATAACTTACTTGTCCCTCCATAACCACATCTGTTCTTATATTCTACCTCTTCATCCCATATCCTACAAGAGCTCTCCTTTTCTGCTTTCTATAGCCACATCTCCTTTTGTTGACCATTTTTAAGTCTTAACTCAGTGAGGTTTTGTAGTTATCTACCTCCCACTCCCCATTATTAATTTTTATATGTAGTTTTAAATCTAAGTATTTGTTTTAATAAAAGACACTATAAGAGTGGAAAGTCTTTTAGAACTAAAGTAATGAACCCATGGTCAAAGTTCAGACATCTCAGGTTATTGTTTTTTTGTTTTTTTGGGTTTTTTTTATGGCTACATAACACTGTGCTTATAAGATTATATTTGCATTTTTGTTGTTTTTGTTGGTGGTGGTACTAGGGACTGAAGCCAGGGGTACTTTACCACTGAGCTACATCCCCAGTCCTTTTAATTTTTTTTTTTTTTTTTTTTTTTTTTTTTTAGGGTCTCACTAATTTGCTGAAGCTCTCGCAAAGTTGTTGGGGTTGGCCTCAAATTCATGATCTTCCTGCATCAGCCTCCTGAGTTGCTGGTATTACAGGTATGCATCACCATATCCACTAAGAACCTAAACATGGATTCTTCATGAATTATTTCCAAGGAAACAACTTCAGTCAGGATTCAAACATCTGGAATAACAGAAATTTTAGTGTAATTTACAATGGAATTCAAACTATTTTTTAGACCTTTTTTATTGAGAAGACAAAAACAATGCATCACATTTTTTTTTGCCTAAATCAAACCATAAACAAAACTATGTTTCCTCCATATGATATCAAACTTAGAACAGGGAGGTTGGGTTTAGAGTAATGATAACAATTCCGCTTTAACTGCATGAACATGTGATATGTTTCTCTTCGAGATTTTGCTTTTTAATCTTCCTAATATAAGTTATTATATACATCTCAGGTTTTACTCATAAGAAGGCTATAATAGATATGTACCAGAAAATGAGTCCTCTAAAGTGGAGAGCTGCTTTCCTCTTCTTGGAGAGAGGAGAAAATTTTTCTGATTCTTACAAAGCAATATCATTTGTAAAATAAATCGTTCTTAGGTAAATTGCATTATAAACTCTAAAAAGATACTCTTTCACTTTTTAGTTGTTTTTTTGTTCTTTGAGTTAAATAAAGTGATTTAAATCAATGAAACAGAATAGAGAGAAGTTTTCTGTAGAGTTGTAATTGAAAGGCTTACCTCTCTATCAAGTTCTCCACTGACTATAATATCTCTCTCTAGCTGATTTGACCATTGATGCAAAAATTAAACCAACATCAATCTTAAAGTTTCAGTAAAACAAGGCAGCATTTGAAAAACTCACAAAACTTCTGGGTATACAGAAGTTTTTTTTCAAATCTTATGAAGCAAAAGAGTCAGATAATGGGTTCCCTTTACCAGAGCTATTAGTCTTTAATAAAAATAATAATATAAGCCAGGAGCAGTGGCACACACCTGTAATCCCAGCAGCTTGGAAGGCTGAGGCAGGAGGACTGTGAGTTCAAAGCCAGCATCAGCAATAGTGAGCCGCTAAGCAACTCATTGAGAACCTGTCTCTAAATCAAATACAAAAATAGGGCTGGGGATGTGGTTCAGTGTTAAATTGTCCCTGAGTTCAATCCCCAGTACCCCCCAAAACAAAAATAAACAAAAAATAATAATTATTTAAGGTATTTGTATGAATATTTTACATATTAATCACTTTGCTGTATCTAGCATTATGTTCATTATACAAGGATACAAGGAATTATATAAATTTCAAGCTTCATCGCTCTCTTGGTGGGGACAATATAAAAGACTAGATAAAAATACAGAGTAGATAGGAAGTAATTCTGAACAATTGGACATATGTTATTGAAATTCAGGAGTCCTGGGTGCTGACAAGAGATGACAGAGAATATTTCATGAAAACATGGGACATGTGTTTGCTTTGTTAAATTGCCAATAAAGAAAGCAGTCTGGAGGCCTAATTTTTCATAGCCCAATTATTCTAGGACTGTGATCTATGATACTGTGTCCTCATGGGAAGCCAAACAAAGACTGATGTGAAAACTGGTGAGTCAAGTATGCAAGGTGAGTTGGCACTCAAAAAATTACCTCCAGTAAAAGCACACATTTGGTTGAAGGATATTAATAGTTTATGTTACTGGTTAAAAATAATTTGGAAATATTTAGTTAGAAATTATATTACATGATAAAGCCCATGCAAAAAATGGCTTTATCCAGCCCAGTCCAGATTGCATTTAACCCTTGGGACCAACAGTCACATACATATCTTCACTCCAGGGGCTGGGACAGTAATATCCACATGGTTTGCAAGGTGCATCATCCTGCAAAGTCGTGCCCCAGGCTTCTGGTTAGGGTACCATTGCATACCGTCTTCAGTTTGATGCTTATACGGTGCTGCAAGATTGGGGAAACTACTTCCAGCTTCATGGTAATCAGAATGTTTCTTCTTTTTCTTGCCAATGTGACAACTTCAGCTTGGGAAACAAAAAACTTCCTAGAACAGAATGAAAAGTACCGCTTTGTCCCTTACCAAGTCCATGCATGACTAATACTTATAAATGCACCTCCTTATCACCCTATTCCAGGCTCTTGTAAAGGGTGTTGCCACGTCTCCTCTCTGTGGTGCCCATGGTGGTCATTCCTAACCAGTTGCTCCATTCTTCACAGATGAACCCACACACAACCTATTTTGCCCAGGGCTTCACAGCCACCCCTATTCACTCATAGTTGGCATATGATTTGGAGACTGCTTGGCAAGTCTAGCCTAAGTGAACCTCAGGATGATGGAACTAAGGGTGAGCACCAACAAGGCTGGGCACAATCAGATAGAAGGCCAAATTTCATGGGCTGCATTTATCAAATGAGGATCAGATTGCATGTGCTGTTAGGGAAGACAGTCACAGATAAATAATAGATTTTGAAAGAGAGCAAAGAAAGAAGCAAAAAGCAAATAAATTATACATTTTGAAAGAGAAAAGAGAAACAAATATTGGAGTTGGAGCTATCATTTATGAATTCCAGAGTGCAATAAAAACCAATTATAAAACAAAAGTCATAAATAACTACAGACTGATTTCACCATCCAAGTTCTGTGGGTATGCTTAGCTATCCTGGGGAGCATTAACTTGTCAGAGTTCCCCAGATGGCCAAGAGTCAGACCTGGAATTCTTGACACAGAACTCACTGGCCATAAAACAAAAGAGCTGGCTGCAGTATCACCTCCACAGACAGACAAAGTCAGCTCCTGTCTCAACCTCCTCTCCCTTTAGAGAATCAATCCTTTAATGGCATCTATCCAGAACATAGTGGTCAACATGAAAACCTTCTACCTGGTATGAAATGCTCTTTAAGGAGAGTAAAGAGTTGCCTGAAAAAAAATTCAACTGTTTTGCCTTCAATGCATTTAATTACAAATAGCTAACTCTCCAGATGCAGCCAGCCATTGCTAAATGTGGTTTCTGCTCTCATTGATCCTTAGCAATGTTGACATTGCCAATGCCCTGAACAATATGTGCTCTAAGGAGAGGTTCAGAGAGCCCATTGCTGCAGGTGTAAATAAAATCAATCTGCTCATTTTGGCAAATGTCTTATTGATCAGAGGTGGTGAATATATGCTTCCATCTCCCCCTTCATCCAGAATGTGGATACCTTTATGTTGGAACATTAAGTATCGAGCATTAAGTCTGCATTCTTGTCAGCATGACTGTAAGGACCAGTAATAATATGGCAGCATAAAAACTTAAGCCTAGATGTGTTAAAGTGAGAAATCAATGGCAAGTGAGGGGACAAAAATGAGAATGAAGCACTGATTAGAAAAGGACTAGAAAAGCAGGCATATAAATTGCAGCACCATTCCCACATGCATTTTCTCTCACAGCATCCAGCATTGAAGAACAATGAGAGTCAAGTTTAGGAAATCTAATGTCCCTGAGCCTCAGCTCCCATTGCTTTAACTCACAGCTACATACACTTACCTTGGAGGATCATCTGAGGATTAAGTAAGATGATACATAGAAAGGTGCTCATAGGATTTGAACATTTGTTTCTCTTCTGCTCTTCAGTGTTTTGATCTGCAGGGCAGAGCTGGTGTTTCCTTAAGTGCCAATGATGTGGTAATCTAAGATCTTCTATCAGAATTTTTTTTTCAATTGCAAGGAAGAGGAAAACTCATTCATTCTGGATTAAATAGAAATTTGTAGTTTCTGAAACATAAAACTTCAGAACTCGTATTGGTTCCAGGCAAGGTTTGAACAAATGATGCCATCAGGAAACTGTTCTGTCTCTCCCCTCTACTTTTTGGTCTTCTGGTTTCATCTACAGACTTCATGAGGGCTCCTCCAAAAGCCCTAGCTACTCGTCATGTAATAGCAAGATGGACTTGCTCTTCCAGGTACATTCCATGTCATTCCACATGGTCCCAGGAAGAGGGAATATCTCTTCTTTCAGATCACACCCCAGGCCTACTATGCATTATACTAATCCCCAGAGTCAATGGGATGGCAAGTGTTGCAAGCCAAGTGAATTGTGTGTCTGAGGAAAGTTGAAAGCTATAGTGATCCAGGGGTACCATTGCCAAAAGAGAGAGAGAGAGAGAGAGAGAGAGAGAGAGAAATGGATGGTGTGACCATCAATTATCCACTAGAAATGATGGTCTCCAAGGACTGACCTGCAGACAAATAAGCATAATTCTTTGTTATAAGACTGTGAGATTTGAGATGGTTTGCACACAGCATTATTATAGTAATAGATAATCAACCTGGTAAACAATAAGTAACTAGCACAGAGGACGCGTGATAGTGCACATGAGGGATGGCCATGGAGGGAGAAGACATAATCAAATTTGGGATATACTTTAAAGGTGGAAACCCCACCTTTTTTTTTGCTAACTGAGTAAATATTCCATGTGGGGAAAAAGTGGGGAGTAAGAATAAACAAATAGTTCTCTATTTGAGGCATGAGATATATGGTAAATAGTGTTGCCATTTAGTACAACAGAGAAAGCTCTGGAAAGGGGATAGGCCATTAGGGAAAGGGACAGTAACTTCAAATCCAGTTTTAGCTACAGTAATTCTAACTTTGAATTTAAATACCTTTAGATCTCCAATGGACCCACAGCAGAGAACATTAGATATTAAGTAACAACAAAATGGTGGGTTAGTTACTCTCTAAGTTCTTTTCCAGTCCTTTTTCTTTTATTTTTGTTGTTGTTGTTGTTGTTGTTTGTTTGTTTGTTTTGTTTTGTGTATGTGTTTGCATTTTTTTGTTGTTGTTTTTTGTACTGGGGATTGAAACCTGGGGCACTTAACCATTGAGCTTCATCCCCAGTTCTTTTTATATTTTTTATTTAGAGACAAGTTCTCACTAAGTTGCTTAGAACCTCACTAAATTGCTGAAGCTGCCTTAGCTTTCTGAGCTGCTGGGATTACAGGGATGTGCCATTCTGCCTGGCTTGTGTGCATGCATTTTGGATTGAACCCTGGGCCTGTCATGATGCATGCTAAGCACGCACTTTACTACTTAGCTACATCCCTAGCTCCTCTTTTCCAGACTTAACATTTTGAGAGTTTTTAACATGTCCTCAGTAATTAGATTTTTGGCAAGTTTCAGCACAGACAATTTTTATTTACATGTGGTTTGTCCTGAGGATATTGCTTTTATCCAAACCAGGCCAAACGCCAGGAGTCAGAATTTTCATAGACTATCATGTCTTCCTAACAAGAGGTAATCCAGCCTACTATAGCCTACCTCACTTGGCATGAAGAGGTAAAATTTATTTCTGTCTAGGGGACTGCATACTCTCCCAGGAGAAGATGAAACATCACCTCTGTACTTCTCAATTAGCACAGATATTGGAGGTGCAATTTTCATCATCTAGACCCTCTGAAGTGACTATCTGAAACTATGTAATGGGGCTTAGTCTGTCATGGTCAGGATCTAAGCAGAGTCCTGAGGAAATACTGGGAAGTTCTCCACAGGCTGTAACTCTAACAGTATTAGAAATGCTTGACAGATGGTAGCCGAAAGTCATTTTTGACCCATTACTATGTTACAACCCTAACAAGAGAGGACTCCACCTTAGGACCATAACATACATGAGAAATAGATCTCTATTGCCATGCTAAGCAGTGACTTCCACATATTCCAATTAAGGGAGAAGAGAGGAAGAAGTAAGATACAGACAACACAATCTGAGACAAGTAAGAGAAGGTTGTTGAAGGAGCCTTAACAAGAACAGTAAAGGAGATCCAACACTTCTAACAACACAATTTAGACATCTTGGAACTAGAAAAGACCTGAGAGATCTTCCTGGAGAAGTATTAAGTTGGAGCCCTGTAGGTCTTGGACCTTAGCCATCTCCTTTTGTCTAGCTCCTCTTACTTTCCCTTTCTCTTTCTCTGATCTCATCCTTTCCCATTGTTTAAAATATAATCTTTATGTCAAAGACTCCCAAATTTGCATCACCTGATCTTTCACCTGCTTCATGTGTCATACTGCCTACTTGGCATCTTTGCTAAGCTACCTAGAAGACACTTTAAATTTCATATATTAAAAATAAAACTTTATTTCCACCCGACCACCCCCTAACTCTTTCTCTCCTAGTGCTAGTCATCTCAGTAAACTCATTGCATGTATCAGTGCCTTAAATATAAAATCAAGCTTTGGCCTTGATATCTCCCTTCCTCTCATCCCACACATTTTCTCCACCAGAAAGTCCTGTTAAATTTATATGCAAAATACACCTCATTTTTTTTCCTCTTCTTTGTATCTATCTGTTATTTTCCTTGTGTAAGTCAGTAGCACCTTTCACTAGACCGCCAGACAACCCTCTCACAACTGATATCCCTGTTCCCATTCTCTCATCAGCAGCTAGGGAAAACATTTTAATGAATATCACATCTCATCCTTCCTTGTTTGAACTTCAGCAAGGCCTAGAGCCGAAAAGGCCATGGTCTTTGCATATTTTCTCTCTATTCTTGTCTCCACCGCCTTCTGCCTTGCTCATACTTGAGCCACGCTGGCTATTCCTGGAAGAGGTCAGACTTCTTCCTTCACACTTCCAGTTCTTTTAAGACTCTGCTTAAATGTCACCTCCTCCAGTGATACTTTCTTGCCTACCTTCACTGGATTATGAAATCCCAAGGCCCATCAAATGCTATCATAGCACACTACTTACATTCTGCATATCAGTCATTGCTTTTCCAAGTAGATTTATTGTGTTGTGTTGTATTGTATTTTGTTTTTCATGGTGGGGAACCAGCCCAGAGCCTCATACACACTAGTACATGCTCTCCCACTGAGCTACACCTCAGCCCATGGTTTACTTGTTTTGTCCCTTCCCAACAATATAAAGCACAGGGGAGCATTATGTGGTTTTGTTATATTTTTGCACTATTGAGTCCACAGCAAGTAGCACATAGTAGATACTCAAAAACTGCTTTGTACGTGAATCATCTATTTTAGTGATTTTCAAAATACCATCCATGGAACCCTGGGGTTTTTCTGAAGGTCTTTGGTAGCAGAGGGTGACAGAAGAGGAAGGTAGAAGAGAGAGTGAAGACTGGCTTCCCAAAGTTTTTAGCCTTCCATTGATTCAGTGTTGATTTAGTTAGAACATTTTTACTCTTATCTGCTCAGGTAAAGGCTTCCATGTAAGTTTTTGTTTGCCAAAAATTTTATGTTATTAAACATAATTGACAACCAGTAGTCCCTTGTCTCCTCTTATTGGACCCATGAGCTACTTGTCGTGGCTTGAAGTCACATTGGCAGGTCACTACAACCTAAATCCAGCTTCCCCTGACAAGACGCACAGGCTTTCCACAATATGTATTAGGTTCCAAACATCCCAATTCCAAATATAGCTCTTGTTCTTCACTCTTATTAAATAATGAAGTCATACCAACCTTGTTACTATGGAAAGCAACACTCTCACCAGTCTGCTGGATTTTCCTTTTAAACCCATTTTAGAACTTTATTTCAAATGACAGCTGATCTGAACCTAATCACAGTTACCAATTTACCAATGGTTTTCTAAGCACACAGTTAAGACTAAAGGAAGAAACAAAATAAGATTTTCTTCTCATTTAGTATCTTTCCTGTATAAACCAAGCTGTCAGGCCACAGAAAATACCTTCTAGCTACAATGTAGAATTAATGTCAAACAGATTGTGAATTATGATAATCATGTTGATAAACCAATGTACAAGGATTAATTAGAAACTTAACTTTAGCTTCATTCATAAAGATCTTCATGAACGTAATCTAATAATAATAATAAAATATATCGCCCCTGATTTGTTTTACTCAGGAGTCTTAAAGGACTTTAATCCACTAGGAACAGGCTTAAACTATCACTGTCTCTCAGCCTATTAAAAATTAAAATTAGCAGCATTTCCTAAAATACAACAAATTGAGATGAATGCCACAAAGCACACTCTGCAGAAAGGCAATTTGAAACAATGTTTGGGTCTGGAAAACTGGATTTATGGGAAGCTAATCTCTTTCAGCTCTAAGAAAATATATGTAATGTCAAATACAGGGAAGAGGATCTAATAAAAATGTTAACAAAAACTATAACAAGTAAATTAGTAAACCTACTATAGAGGTAATATTGAAAAGTAAAGGGAAATTTGGGGGTATAGTTTAAGAAGGACCTCCCTGAGAGATGAAAGTCTTGATATCTGGTCCTCTTTATAAGTCAACATGTCCATGGACAGGCCATTTTTAATGTCTCAACTTCCTTATCTGTAATTTAATACAGATTAGACATTTTCTGTCAGCCCTCAACACCCATTTTTCTCTCATCTTTTTAAATGAGGAACCAATCACCCAACCCCCTTCTCTATGCTGAGGTCTCGTTATAATATACCCTGCCTGAACTTTAGGACCCTTGCCAATTGATGCCAATTGGCATATTCCATTCCTTAATCATAGCTATTGATTTAAGAATGGGCACAAACCCCAACTGGAGTCAATGCCCCTAAGGAGACACCAGCTAAATTTTCTAGGATCTAAACTTTGTCTCCTCTGCAGTAATCAGAACCAAAGCCTTATCTTCCTCTAGAGCGCACGAAATAGGATATAAAATTGGAACTACTACAGTCAGTGTTGCTACCAAACTGCAAGCCTGAAGACAAAGATGAAGTTGACCTACAAGACAGAACAGAGCCCAGAGGCTCATAGAAAAATAGGCTGAAATCATAATTTATCTGAATGTACGTATAACTGTGCCTAATACCAGTGTAACTTTGAACTTCATATCGGTTAAGCTACTAGAATTGTTTTGTTCAGTCAACTCAAGTTGGGGTTTGTTTTGCTAAAAAATATAAAGTATTCTTATATATATTATATAATTATGTATATTCTTATAATATACATTCTTATATGTGTGTGTGTATATATACATGTATATATACACACAAAGAATCCATTGTATCTGAGGCCATTTTATTGCAGCAACTGTTGGTGATTAAGCAATAGTCATCCTCTCCCCTTCTTGTTTGTCCAATCATCATCTTAGTACTGCTGTGGAGAAGCAGAAAAAATGGAGTCACCTGTGCCAGGTGACTCTGCAATCTGTCTTCGGGGAAAAAAATGGGAGTTCATAACTCACTTGAATCAAATGTATGAAATACGATATGTCAAGAGCTATGTAATGTTTTGAACAAATAATAATTTTAAAAGGAAGGACTGGTTGTCTAAACCAATCATTTTAATTTCCTGTTTTAGTTAAGAGAAGGCATACATGAACAAATTTCTGATGGGGATGAGGTTAAGATATTAGGGAATAATTTCATAGATCCTTCAAAGAGATCTCTCCAGGAGAGATGCAGCCATATTTGATCATGAAGTGAATGAGTTGGCAAGCTACATGGACGATTTCAGAAAATGAAACACAGGATCCTTAATCATGCCCATCAAATGGATAAGACAATTAACCTTATAGCTATTCTATTTCTGGATTTCTTAATTAAGGTAATACATTCCCTTGTTTCAACCACTTGAAATTGGTGGTTATATTACTTAGATCTGAAAGCATCCAAATGAATATACCAATCTACTTCTCAAATATTTAGTAAAATAGTGTATAGCACATGGCCTTTCTTTAGGTTGTTTTATATATCAAACCTCATTACTCTCAGCAGGTTCTATTAGAATTAGGACTTTTAATCCTTTCCTACAGTTAATAAAAATATATATTTGAATGTGCGTCTGTTTCTGACCCCTAACTCAGTGTTTTTCTCAACTCAAATAATGAAATAAGCACATTTTACTATAATACCTAACTTTTGGATATATTTCTCTCTCACCAGTCACAAATAAATGGTGAGATAGATGTCAGAAATATAACAAAATTCTGAAACAAGAACAGTAATAAATGTCAACTACAACTCCAGTTGAAAAATTCTGAGTATCCTTAAGTATTTCTAATCACCACCTAAAGTAAATCTTTATGCTGTGCTTTATAAAAAATTAAAATTTACAGTTACATAAGAGAAATTCAGTTTAATTTAATTACATTCAGAGGAAAGCAGAATGGACATGCATATCATTAATTTTATGTAACACAAATGTATTGCAATTGTTCGATTTATTTTTATAATATTATCTGATCTTTCTTTTCTTCTTAAAACAACTTGTCAGCTGGTAAAGTAATGGTTTCCCAAAGTGGTAGCAAATAATTAAGACTCTTTTACCAGAGGGTGCTTCAACTTACCCTCTAGTTTCAATTTCATTTGATTGCTTTGCAGAAAAATACTGCACTAAATTTTGTTTCTGCCTCCTACTTACGTGATATAAAACTAGAAAAATAATGCATCGTACAGGGTGAAGTGAAAAAGTTGATGTCGCAATTTAAGTGTCTGTGCATTTACCTAAAGTAGGATAAAAAAATAGCTCCTGAGAGTTCAAAAGTTGGCATAAAATTAAAAGGTAGCCTATGTCTTGGTAGTATATACACATGTGATGTATGCATTGTGATATTATCCTTACACATCTTGAAACAAATACATCGGCTTCATGGATGTTGTCTAATTTTATTCCTTTCAAACTCTTCTTTCAGGACCTTTAATATGGCGCCATGTTTTTACTTTCTAGAAATTCTGAGGTGAACGTGACTTTATTCAACTTTGGGACCCACACTCTAACAGCATCAGAGGCTCCACAAACATTAAAGTATTGTGCCAAAGAAGAGGTTTATAACTAGAGCAGTTAATTCAAGCCTCTTACTCATGCTGGTTTTATTCAGACTTGGTTTGGAAAAAAAAATCAACTGCTTAAAAAAAAATTTGCTTATCATTTACAATAACTGGACCCTAAATTACTAAGAAGCTTTTTTGAATAAATTTACATGAATTTCCTGCTTCAAACCCTACAGGGAAACTGAAAGACTTTTTGTTTCTCTCCTTAGAAACCCCTCTCTTCTTCTGGATACTCCTTTGGGATCTTGCAGGAGGTGGAGATGACCAATGTGAACTCTGAGGATTTTATTCTAATTCATACAAGGGGATTTAAGCCCAACAAATGATACCACAAAATCCTTATGGGCTTTTAAACACATGCATTCCTTCTCTTTTACCTTTGGTTTTGTATGTTCTATTCAAATCTCTTTGATTTAATATAAAAATTTATAATTTGTTCTCTTGTTTTTTTGAAATAAAGTCTAAATCCAGATGACTATATCCTAAGAACTGAATGAACTATCAGTATGCCTAATTGAGACCCTCTAATGCTGAATGCATTATTTATCACCAAAAAGACTACAGTAGATGTCTTATAGATAAAATAATAAAACACATTTTTTTTGTATTCTAAAAGCTTAAAATACAAAATATTGATTAGTAACATATGCCCTACTTGTACAAGAATGAATTGTAAACATAATATTAGCTGTTATATGTATTATCAATATTTGTGTGTAATATCTACATTAATATACCTAAATGTACACATGTATATTCATATAAAATTATATGTGTGTACGTGTGTGTGTATGTGTGTGTGTGTGTTTAAAATGGTAAAATTCCATATTCCAGCTGATGCTATGAGTAGCCAAATAACATTGGCATCAGGTGACCATAACTGACACATGTAAGAAAAACTAAATGATTATTTCATCAGCCTGGAAGCTCTTTCCTGAAAGTAATAGTAAACTCAGATTTAAGTTGATTTAGATAGTAAAGAAATGTATTATCTCATAAAAAATAGGAAGCTCAGACTTGGTTAAATCAGTGACTCAGTAATGTTACAAAGGAACATTATGTGCCTTTTACAGCATTGAGTTTGTCCTATTTTTCTTTTAATTGATACGTTTTAAAAATCTATACATTTATGGTATGCAACATCATTTTTGATATATGTATACATTGTGAAATACCTGAATCAAGCTATTTAAAATATGCATTATTTCAAAAACTTGCCATGTTTTTGTGATGAGAACACTTAAAATCTAATCTTTCTGCAATTTTTAATATATCAATAATAATTTGTTGTTAACTAAAGTCACCAGGATGTATAATAGACTCCTTGAACTTAATCTTACTATTTAACTGAAATGTTGTATCCATTTTTTAATTATGGAAGAAGCCAACTACAGTTGGCATCTTAAATGTTCCCCAAACACACATGTATTGAAGGTTTGTCCCCCAGGGTAGCACTATAGGAAGGTGGTAGAATCTGTAGGAGGTGAAGGAGCCTAAAGATAGGTCCTTAAGTCACTGAAGCCATGCTCAAAAGGGATTGTGGCACCCCAGTCCCTTCTTCTTTATCTTTTTTTGCTTCCATGGCCATGAGGCCAGAAGTTTGCTCTGCTATGCTTCCCACAACTGCCATCTGAAACCTATTGGAGAACAAAACGAGGTAAGTTGATTCAATCATGGACTGGAACATCCAAAACTGTGAGCCAAAGTAACCATTTCTCTTTATAATTTTATTATCTCAAGGATTTCATCACAGTGATAGAAAGCTGACTAACACAAGACAGAATCTACTAAGAGAAAAGAGTCATTCACAATCACACAATTGAAATTCTTCCCTTTGAACTGATTAGAGCAATTTGCATCAGTACCCATACCTGGACTAAGAATAGTTCTAATTAACTGATTTACTCATGCCTGAGCCCCTGGACCATCATTGGCAGTGTAGATGAAATTGCCACAATTAAACCAATCAGAAACTACAAATGATGTTAGTTTTGGATTTAGCATCCTCTGTGTCAAAGGAATTGACTAGAAAAGGCTTGATGACTAACAAAACTAGGATTCTAGAAAGGGAAAAGTGGTGGAATGGATAGTGGATAGGAAAAAGAGGGCTTACTAATCCATAAAAATGGCAAGACAAGAATACCAGACAAAAATGTCCTGTATTTGAATATCATTGTTATAAATTGTCATAATGACCGACTGGTTCTTGTTCAGTATTAGTTCCATTCACTATTGCCAGATATATGGAACAGATCTGGTGTTGTAGAACTAAATTCTCTTTGAGTTACCAAGATGAGATGCAAGTTCCCACCATGGAATGAAGATTATTGCCTTTGGAGCCTCCTGGAACCCATTTCCAAACTTAGAATCTAAACCTGAAATACAAATGATTTGTGAAAAATATTTAATATGTGTGAGCTTCTCTTACATAACACATAGTGCAAAGTACTCCCAAGGATTAAAGGAGATGAAGTAAGCAATGTCCTTAGCACTGTGCCTGGAAGGCTATAGATGCTCAGAATGTATAGGCACACTCCAGACATTTGGCACTTCTAGCCATCATCTCCAGGATGCCAGAATTGCCTCCCAGCCTGGAGACAACCAGATTCAACCCCAACACCACTGCTACTACCCCTACAATGCATGTCCAGGACTACTTAGCAATGCTGTACCATACAGGACCACTGCCCTAGCGAAATTGAGTATGAAAATGAGGCAAAAAAAGGTTCTCCAGTGCACATTTTTAAGCATTTTTATTGCTGCAGTATAGTTATACATAGTAATGGGATTCATTACATCATATTTGTACATGCACATAATTTAATCGCTCTCATTCTCCAGTACTCAGCCTACTCCTCCTTTGAACTCCATCCGCTTGTTCTATTCTATTCATCATCTCCCTCATATCATTGTTATTGTTATTTTAATTAGTGCATTATAATTATGTATGCAGAATTCATTGTGGTATATTCATATATAGACATAGCATAATTTGGTAGATTTCATTCCAGTGCACAATTTAATGGAGCACTTCTGGGATTCTGAGAGTCATTCTAAGCACCTCTTCTGCCTCTTTCCAGTTCCAACTCTAGTGAATCCATTTCTCCCAAATCCACATTCAACCACTTGCTCACCACTGAGGTCAATAAACTCTCAGACCAGCAGAATTGCTCTTGGTATTTTCATCCCTCCCTTACCATGATTATTTTACTTCTATAAATTTTAATTTCCTTTTTTGAGCACAGTAGAACACATAATTGCTAGCGTCACCCCACCCCCATCTCCACCCTCAGCAAGAGGGGTTCGGTGATTATGTGAATGTGTGAGGTATTCTTTTTGAAGTGTTTTGCTCTTTGTGGATAAAAGGTGTTCCATGAGTTCAAAGCATTCCTATTATTATTTGTTCACTATTCAGGACAATCGGGGTAATTTGGCAACAGCTTTTCCCCTTGGCAAAAGAAAAGGCTAATTGCAAAGATGGGAATGGGGGAGGGGGATTTTGTTCAATGTATTCAAGGTTAAGGTCACAGGCAATGCACAATAAAAAGTTCTTTGTTTTATGAATAAATAGAAGATTTCTGATTTATCCCCCTGTTCCAGAGCTCCCAGCATACACTCATTGTTTATGTGTCTGAAATACCTTTTTCTATAGTATTATAAGAAAACTTTCTCAAGTTATTAATTTATTATCTATACTTTATATTTCACAGCCATGAATCTTTATTGTCCAAACAAACTTTGATACAGATTTTGATATGTGCCATAAATCATGTCATTCTCAGTGTTCATTGCATAGAGATATATCTTGTTTTGAATAATATAAGGACTGATATCCAGAAATTAATACAGGGACAAGTGAACACCACTAAAATATCTGATCAGAATTTCAGTACTACTTGCTTGCACTACAAAATTAAGTAGAAATCAGTCATGGAGAATGTGATTTATTTTACTCACATTCTAAAAGCATGTCCAGCAATTCTTCAGCTTGTTCTGATAACTGAAATTCTCTGCCACTGCTGGAAATTTAGGTCTCATTTGTCCCAGAAAAAGTTTTCAAGATGACAAATTTTGCTCCCATACAGAGCTAAAGCTTTAAATTCATGAGTAGTGTTTTTCTATCGCTTATTTTAAGGTATTTTATTAATTAACTCTGCTTTAATTTTAGTCTAGATATCTTTCTTTTAGGAGAGCTTTCTATCTCTTCTGTTAAAAATGGTGGCTACTTCATACCTAGAAAACAATGTGTCAATCTCATTCATGTTTGTTCTAAACTGTAGGAGTTACAGTAATAGATATTCATCATAGGTCTACAAGTTGTCAGTGTATGATCTTCTGCTCTGTATCTACTCATGCACTAAAAGGTATAATTAGAAGATGAGGTGTTTCTGACAAACCTAAAGTGAATTAAATTTTCACTTTGTCTAAAGGAGATCAAATAAAGAAAGCTTCAAAGAAGATCATGTGACTTGAAGTGCTATTCATGTAATGAAATGCACAGTTTTCTACATGACTGTCCTTGAATATAGATATAGCAATGTACTCTGTTTTATAACATTTGCTTCTATTGAAAATTTTATATGTATAATTTGGCATAAATATAGAGATGTTATTTTCTCCTTCTGCCCCCCCCCAAACATCCTGACTCACTATATTGTTTTTCTCTCTTCCAAGCAGCATAATATCTTGCTTTTAAGGCAACTCCAATCTATTTTATGCTTAAACATAGAATACGTTTACATTCTATTTTCATCATAAACAAAAATTATCCCCACATTCAGGAATTGAGCTTCAGATTATTCCCAAAGAAGAAACCGTTCTTCATCTGCATTCAGAGTAGGCTCCAAACCCAAATCCTTTTTATTTCTGGCCTCTCAAATGATAAACCCCTCAGACATCAGTGACTTTAAATAAATGTCGTTAACTCTCTTCTCTCAATTGTGCAACACAGTTCTCAACTTCACAGGTGACTAGAGAAGACCCTGCACCTTATAGGACACCTAGTGTTTCAGGATGAAAGTTTACATTGATGCTTCATCTGCACAATTCTCTACACTCATTACTTAACATTCTCTCCAACATCCTGCAGAACTGAGAAATAGACTCCATGACTGTAAACTAGGTGTGTGAATAGAATATATAGAAATGAAAAAAAATGTTTTCAAGTTTATAGTCATATAATGTCTTAAGTTTTCAGTGCAAGACTTGAGAAAGCAACAAAAGTCACTACTGTCTCAAGTTTTCCTCTAAACTACCTGTAGCCATGAAGGATGAGCTCCTGGGCTCAGAATTCAAAGGGGATCAATATGAAAATTAATCTCTGCAATACCTGTTGTTTCAAACTTCTACCTTATTTAATACCAAGTTTACGTCCTCCTTCTATAAAAAAAATACAATTTTTCTTTTCTTTAAATTCACAAATATGGTTCTATGATTAGTCAAGAGCAGTTTTGTTAGACTGTTTGTCATTTGTAGCAGCTGGAATAAAGATCAAGAACAATTATATTAGAACTAGTGTTCCCACTTTTGAACGCCATGACACAACCTTTACCTGTAAGGGCTAATCATTTCATTGTAATGATTATTCATTAATCCATTTAATTGAATAATAAACTTTGTGTTACATTTGATCAATAATTTAGTTCTTTGGAAGTTGAAGCCCAGCCTGGGCAACTTAGAAAGACCCTTTCTCAAAATAAAAAATAAAAATGGCTGGGGATATAGAGCACCACTGAGTTTGATCTCCAGCATCACAAAAAAAAAAAAAAAGAAAGAAAGAAAGAAAGAAAGGAAAAAAAAGGAAAGAAATTGAAAGTGCCTCTTTATTATAGCTAATTTGATTATTCCCCCCAGGACAAAGTGGTTGCATTCTTCCTTTTTGTTATGAAATTTATGGCCATGATTTTTACATATCTTTGCAGCACAATGAACCCAAACTTATTTTTTTTAGGAAAGTTTGTCTAAGCATGCTAGGACCGATTGGCTCATTTCCTACTCAGAGTACTATGTCCTTCTCTTTTGTACCTGACCTCATAAGAATCCTGAATCATAAGGTGATGTCAGCCCTATCCTAGCTTTGATGATTATTACAGCCCATGATTCTGAATTTTTCTGGCAAAATTGTTTAAGGAACATTGGTTAGATGTTATGACACTGAATTTTTTATTCACCAAAGAAATCAGAAATCTAGTTTTGATTTAAAAACTATTGCTATATTTACTTTGATAAAAAAAATTAAAACACCTTGTTTTTCCTTTGGCTTGTAAATTTAGGTTACCAATCATACCATCTATTTATAAATCTAGCAAAACTTTGCAGTTTTTTCTAAATAGCTTTTGAATTGTATTTCGGTTGTATTAACACACTTAGCTACACACTTTCAAACATGTAGCATTTATTAAGTTTATGACTTTTATTTCCTTCACAAAGTTCTTTTCTCTGACTTATATACAAATTATTAATATTTAAATAATGGTCATAAATAAAATGAATTTAGTTTATAAATATGATGAGTATAATATTAGTATCCTGACACTCTTTATTGTTTTTGTAAAATTTTCTAAAATTATGAGGCTGCATTTATTACACAGTTACACATCATTTTCCATTAGACTTATGGGGGCTGCCAAGTGTATGACATATTCTCTTATATATTTATAATTACTCAAAACATCAACAATCCAACATTCTTTTTCAACACAAAAATATTAACACTATGATTTTATTTTCTTGTGCTATTAACAACCATAATTGTAATTTTAAATCTAATATTTAATATTCTAACAGAATAGCTCTAACAAATCTATCAATTATAAAGCTTAGTCTTAAAAATGAATACTTGTGAATATGCCACGTAAGTCAAAAAGTAGAAAATAATGAGCTTTACACTGAGCCTTCCTGTGAGTTCCACCACTGTGGGAGGCCACCCTGCCCAAGAGCTAAGCATCCTCTCTCAGCCTTGAGTAATGAGGGTGTCCATCTGGCATCACACACCAGGTGCTATGCAAGGCAAGTGGTCTTCATGTTTGTGGGGCAAAGAAGTTGCTTCAGCTCTGGACAATGGGACTGGACAATCCCCCTTGAAACCATATCCCCTGCCTTATTTGGTATAGAATATTCTATCAAAATCCCTTGTTGTCTTTTCCCTATAAATAAAGGGATTCCAGGTGTACCCGCTCTTCTGTCTTACAGTATGGAAGACCCTTGAGGTCACAGAGCGGCCCACCCCCAAGCTTTAGGAAAAAACATTACTTCTGTGTCCATGTGGTCTTTTCATCGCCAGCCCACACCATGCAGAGTAATCCTGATTCAATTGCCACGTAGGTGATACACCCCTAGGCCAGTATTTTTTTAGATGTAGTTGGACACAATACCTTTATTTTATTTATTTGTTTATTTTTATGTGGTGCTGAGTATTAAAACCAGCACCTCGCATGTGCTAGGCAAGCCCACTACTGCTAAGCCACCACCCCAGCCCCACTAAGCCAACATTCTGCTTCAGCCCAGACATTACCAACTGCCATCAGGATTCAAGGGTGTGTGTGTGTTTGTGTGTGTGTGTGTGTGTGTTTAACTTTTTCATCTTCTCGTCTACTTTTATGTGTATGATATTTTGTATAAATGTATGTATTCCTAAATGTTTATTTATTTTTTTCCTCTCTTGGGTCTTTAAGAAATTTTTTAAAAATCATTTTTACATTATTCTAAATCATCTCAGTTATAAGATATATTCTCATAAATGAAAATATCAGTAAACTGGTTACTCAATTCTTATTTTTCTAACACCAAGATTAATTTCCCTTATATATCCAATGATTATACTGAAGTCCTTTTTGTAATCCCTTTATATGGGTATCAAAACTTTAAAAGAGGTTAATATATTAAGGCATATTATAGAATTCACTACTCAGAGAAGTTTGTGACTCTTACCATATTAATTATTTTATTAAATACTCTGCTCTGTCTCTTAAAGTACAGGGACATTCACATATCCAACTCTAAGGACATTTGGATTTCATTCTAACCCTAAAAAACAAACAGAAACAAAACAAAACAACCAAAAAAAACTTCTGTTTAATTTGATTTTAAATATTTTTGAAATTTATGTGATTACGATTTATTTCATGCTTAGGGATAGTCAAATATTACAAACATTCGCATTTATATCAATAATAATAGTACTCAAATTGCTTTGCTTACTTGAGATTATTCTCTCCATGTCAAAAAATAATTTTAGAACATAAATCACTTCTACTTTCCATCAGAATATTCTATTATTTTACTTGACCTTCACAATAAAAATTATATATTAACATGTATTTATGTTATAGATATGTACATTTAACTAATATAAACTAAACCCTGTACCTTCAGGCTTACCTTAGCTATTTCTACCTTTACCTTATTTAATCTAGAAACTGGATAATTTAAGCAAGAGTGTTTTGGAAATACAAATATCTATAATAGTCATTCTTTTTTTAAAAATATTTATTTTTTAGTTTTTTAGGTGAACACAATATGTTTATTTTTATTTTCATGTGGTTTTGAGGATCGAACCCAGTGCCTTGGGCATGCCAGGTGAGCGTGCTACTGCTTGAACCACATCCCCAGCCCAATAATAGTCATTCTTCTTGTTCCTTTCAAATTGGGGGTCCTCAAATTTCAACATGTTTAAAAAATACAAAATGGAATTCTACATATATATATATATATATATATATATAGATAGATAGATATTTTCCTTGTATATATAAACATGTTTTTTTTTACAGAAACCTTAAGAGATTTCTAAAAGTTAACTTAACCATATATGATTTTAGCACTGACAGCAGAGCCCACAGTTGCTTAAGATGCCTTTGTTTTTTCAATATTAAATTCACTCCTATGGAGTACCTTCCAAACGTTCAGCTGAGAGGAGAATTACTTGTGCAGGGTATCCTGTAGCCCTTTTCCTCAATACCAGAAAAAACCTTAACTGAAGAACTCCATGAATAGTTTTCAGAAGATCTTAAAATACTCTAGAATTATATGTAAAATTGGATTTCCGTGTGCTTTTCTCAGAAGAGACAGCTTGTTGCTTTAATCAGATTTTGCAAGTCTGCACTTCCAAACGTTTTCTGTGTCCCTATACAAACATAAAATTACAGTATTTGTATAGCTAACTAGGGAAAACTGGAGAGATTTAGGAGAATTTAAATGGGAATAGAGTTTAAAATTCATTACATTTTGTTATGTAATTATAAATGTAAAACACAAAGTATTAAACAATATAATAAATGTGGGTAATATATCCAAATAAAATACTTGCAAATATTTAATGAGAATCTTTAGCTTGCACTGGTGAGAACTTTTCAATATCCACTTTAATGGTTAAAATGGTAGATGCATTTCTTGTTTAAGTGTTTTTAATAACTATATTTCAAATCTTGAAATTTTTTCAATGAGAAAATTTATTTGTACAAATAGGTAACAAAAAGTATAACTCCAGTGCAAGACAAAGTAACAAGGACAAGATTTAATTTCCCTCTTAAAACAATTCTACAAAGTATATGCAATAATGACAAGAATGTCACTAGACATCAATGGTAGCAAAAAAAAAAAAAGATGAGATATCTATATACTGAAAACTGTAAAACAATGATAAAACAAATTGAAGATGACCTATTAATGAAAAGCCATCTTGTTTGTAGATTGGAAAAATTAATATTGTTAAGATGTCTATACTACCCAAAGTGATGTATAGATTCAATGTAATCCCTATCAAAATATCAATGGCATTTTTCACAGAAGTAGAAAACAGTAATCTTAAAATTTATATGGAAAGACAAAAAACCCTGAATATCCAAAGCAATTTTGAGAAAGAAAAATAAAAGTTGGAAGCTTCACACTTTCTGATTTCAAATTATATTGCAATGCTATAGTATTCAAAACAGCATGATACTGGCATAAAAACAGAGACTAATGGAATGCAATCAAGACTTCTCAAATAAACCCGAGCATAGATGGTCTACTGTTTTCTTGACAAAGTCACCAAGAAGATATAAGAGGGAATAGATAGTTTCTTCAATAAGTGATACTAGAGAAATTGGTTATTGACATGCACAAGAATGAAATTGAATCCTTATGGTAAGCCATACACAAATGTCAATTTAAAATTGATTGATGTTACAAATGTAAGACTTTTTTTTTTATGCTAAAGAACAGATTTTATTCTTGACACAATAATACCTAGAAGAAAATAGTGTGAAATCTCCTTGTTGTTTGTTTAGCAATATTTTTTTAAGAAAGGAAACGATCAACAAAATGAAAAGGCAGCTTACGGATCAGGAGACAATATTTGCAGACTATGTATTTGACAAGGGGTTAATATCCAGAACACATAAGGAACTCACACAACTCAATAATAAGAAACCAGTAACTAAATTTAAAAAGTGAACAAAGGATCATGCTTTAAAAAAAATACACTTGGCCAACGGGTATATGAAAAGGCATTCACGATCAACTCATATCTGTCAGGATACCTATTATGAAAAAGACAATAGATGAAAAAATGTTGGTGAATCAGAGACCAGGCCTTCAACAGACACTGAACTTGCCAGTGCTTTGATCTTGCACTTCCCATCTTGCAGAACTTTGAGGAATTCATGTTCTTTCTAATTTACCCAGTCCCAGGTATTCTGACATAGAACACAAATGGACTAAAAAAGACAGATAAACTGAAAAGAAGTCATCACCCTCACCCTCTGTAAAGGTAGGGGAAGCCCTTCATGCAAAAGGAATGGATACCAGGCAGACTATGAACCCACCCAAAGAAATGAAGAGCAACCAAAATAGTAACTACATTGGTGAACATATAAGATGATTTCTTAGTAGTTCATTCTATTTAAATGATATCTGATTACTGCAATAAAAAGGGTAGGATGGGAAATCGTGTTATGCTATTGTAAGGTTCTTATATGATACCTGAAATGGTGCTTAAAAGTGAACTGAAATAAGATCAAGTTGTATAATATAAACCACAATGGAAAAACTAAAGTGCCCAAGCAAATATTAAAGTTAACAACCCCCAAACATTATAAAATTAAATATATTATAAAATATATTTAATTATTCTAAAATAAGGGATAAAAGAGGAAAAATGAAAGAGCAGAAGACACAAGTAGATAACCAATACCAAAGTGAGAGTGTTAAACCTTAGTATATTAAATGATATATGCTATTTATAATATTAAATCATATCAATCTATTTAAATGATCTAAAAGCCCCAATTAAATTTAGAGAGTATCAGATTGAATAAAAAAGACCATTATATATTGCCTTGTGAAATGCACTTTAAATATAAAGAAACAATAGGTTAAAAGCAAAAGAATAGAGAAATAAATATAATATTAAAAATAATGAAATAAAGGTAAAGAGGCTATAACAATATCAAAGTGGATTCCAGAACAAAGAATATTATCAGAGACAAGGAATGTTGCTTCATAATAATAGAGGAATCAATTTAACAAAAAAGACACAAAAATCCTAAATGTTTATGTACCTAATATCAGATTTTCAAAATTAATGGAGCAAAATGAATTGAACTACACTACACGTGCAATATATATATATATATATATATATATATATATATATTTATATAAAGTTAATGATTATAATCGAGTTTTGATATCACATTCAACACATGATAGAACAAAATTGACAGAAAAATCAGTAAAGACAGACCTATCAACTAATTAACCTAAAAACATTCATAAAACATGGAACACAAGAGCAGAATACACATTGCTTTTAAGTACATATGAATTATTTATTGAAAAAGACAATAATCTAAATTAAAAATATCTCAGTCAATTTAAAGTAAATTAAGTCACAAAAAATGCTTTTAAACCATAATGGAATTATGTTAGAAATCAACAGTAGAAAGTTCTCTGGACAATCCCTATATATTTAGGAAAAATACATATCACAGTATTTTTAAAAGTCTGTGGGTAAAGAAATGATCAAATGATAATATAGAAAATGTTTTAAACTGAATAAAAAATGAAAGTGCAGCATGTTAGAATTTGTGAGCTGTAGCTAAAGCTGATCTTAGGAAAGAGGAGCCCTAAATGTCTACAATGGAGGAAGAGAAGAGTTTCACAGAAATACCTTCAGCTTCTACCCTAAAAATTAGAAAAAGAAGAGGAAATTAAACAAAAAATAAGCAAAAGAAAAAAATAATAAAGATCAAAATTGAAGTCAATGGAATAGAAAATGAACAAGCAGTAGAGACAATCAATGGAATTCATTTTACTGAGGAGATCAGTTAAAAAAAAAAAAAACCCTCAGGCCAAAATGATCTTAGAAAGGACATAAATTACCAACATCAGGAATGGGACAGGTCATTCACTACACATGATACAAAGAAGGGATAAAAAATAAATGCTGTGAATAACTTCATGCAAATAAAGTTGACAACTCAAAGGAAATAGAAAATTTATAGAAAGACACAAACCACCAAAGGTCACTCAAGAAGAGATATCGTAGACAGACCTGTATTTATTAAAGACACTAAATTTGCACTAAAGCCATTTCCACAAAGGAAAACCTAGGCCCACATGGTTTCACTGGTGAATTTGATCAAACATTGAAGAAAAAAAATAATACTAAGTATCCTCAAATGCTTTCAAAAATTAAAAAGAGAGGAAAACAACTGCAATTCATCCAATGATTCCCACATAAACCCAATACCACTCTCAGAAAGAGATTAAAGAAAAAACACAGTCTCAGATACTTCATGAACATGGATGCAAGCAGTCTGAACAAAATTTTCATGAATGAAATCCAGTGTTACTATATATAAAAAGCATAATACATTATGACAAAATGAGATTTTATATCAGAAATAGAGGGTTGACTTAACACCAAAAAAAAATAAGCAATGTTTTTCATCATATTAAAACATTAGAAATGAGTATTCAATATATGCAGAAAAAAAATATTTGATGAAGTAGCACTAATTTCTCAAAAAAAAAATCTCTGAGCCAACTAGGAATTAAAGAGAGCTACTTCAACCAGATAAAGGTAATCAATCAATCTATCTATCAGTGAATCTATAGCTCACATTATCCTTAATGGTAAAGAGCTGAATGATTGCCTCCCATGAGTAGGAAAAGAGGCAAGGGTGTCTGCTCTTGTCACTTTCATTCAACACTGTACTTCAGGTTTTAGCCAGTGCAATCAGAAAAGAAAAGCAAATTTTAGAACATTCAGATTGGAGAGGCAGAAATAGAACTATCTTTGTTCATAATGTCATTTGTGTAGAAAATAAAATGGAAACTAAAATACTTGAACTAGAAAAAATAAATTTATCTACATATAAGATCAATACCTAAAAAATCAATTGTATATCTATACAGGAGCACCAAATAAATTGAAGTTTTAAAATACAGTATGACAGAAAATATAAAATATTTATGAATAAATCTAACACAAATATGTCAAAAGCTTAGGTAATGAAAGCTTCAAAACAACATTGAAATTAATAAAAGAAAACCCAAATAAATGGAATGAAAATTCAAAAATGTCAATAATCAGATGTCAGTTCATTCCAAATTGAACTATATTTTCAATAAAATCCCAGCCCAAAATCCAGCAGGTAATTTTCTTAAAATTAATATTATAATTATAAATTTCATATGGACTAACAAAAGGAATTCAAAGAACACAGAATACCCAAAGCAATTTTGAAAAAGAACAAAGTTGAAGAGCTAGTTTGTTATAGTTTGGTTACTAGGTGTCCCACGAAACCTCATGTGTACGACAATACAAAAGGAGAAAAGATTGGGTTGTGATAGCTTTAACCTAATCAGTGCATTAATCCTCTGATAGGTATTAACTGGGCAGTAATTGTAAGCAGGTAGGATGTGGCTGGAGAACGTGGGCAATGTGAGATGTGCCTTTGGGACATATATTTTGTGAGTTGACTTTCATCTCTTTTAGCTTCCTATGGTCATGACTTGAACTGCTTTCCTCTACTATGATAGTCTGCTTCATCTTTGACCCAGAACAAAGGACTCAGCCATGTATGGACTGAGTCACCTGAAACTGTGAATGCCAATATAAGCTTTTTCTTCTCTAATCATTCTTGTCAGGTCTTTTGTTCACAGCAGTGAAAAGGCTAAAACTTAGTGCTACTTGATTGTAATCAAAGCTCTAGTAATCAAAAGAATATTTTATTTGCACAAAAACAAAAAGACAGATGAAAGAAAACACAGGGTCCATCAATATTCTCATATATATACAGGCAGTTGATTTTTTTAACAAAAGTAAAAAAATTTAGTTGCAGTTTATCAGCAATGATGAAAGATTTATTAAATATTCTCATGCAGGAGGAATAAAAGAAGGGAGGGGAGAAAAATGAAAGAATTACAAAAGAAAAAGAAAAAATATACATACTTCACACCATATACAGTAATCAACTCAACATGGATCACAGATCTAAGTGTAAAACCTAAAATGATGGATCTTCTAGAAAAAGTATGAGAAAGTCTTGGAGCACTTGGGCTAGCAAAAGGTTTCTGAAATATGACATCCAAAGTACAATCCACAGAGGTGTTATTGGTAAATCACACATTGTCAAAATTTATGATCTCTACTCTCAAAAAATGCTGTAAAACCAGGTGTGGTGGCACACACCTGTAATCCCAGACTGGGAAGGCTGAGGCAGGAGGACCACAAGTTCAAATAAGATCTCAGCAATTTAGTGAGACCTGTCTTGAAATTTAAAAAAAATAAAAAGGACTAAGGAAAATCCTTGCAAATTGTATATTTGACAAAGGACTTGCATTTAAATCTCATAAATAATTCTCAAAACCTAATAATAAAATGAAGTAGAGAAATGAGTAATAATAAGAAAAAGAAACAGTCAAATAAAAATAAAGATTTGAATACTTTACAAAAAAGTGACTAATAAGTAGATGTTCAACATAATTAGTAGTTAACAACATGTACAGTATATTTATAATAGCTCCAAACTGGAAACAACCCAAATATACAATAGTCAATGAAATACCAATACTTATTATCAGTAATAAAGATGAATAAAATAAAAAGAATGAAAAGGACCTATGATACATGCAACAACATGGATGAATCACAAAATAGTTTGCTGAATGAAAGAAGCCAGATCAGAAAAAGGGGCGGGGGGGACATATCCCATGTCCTGTGATTTCATTATATAAACTCTAGAATGGAAGGGGGGGGTGTGAAATTTTTTTTCTATAAAAACCCTGATAGTAAATATTTGGAGACTCTAGGATTTCTGATATATCTACTCAAATCTGGCATTGTAATATAAAAGCAGCCAGAGAGGGACGGCTGTGTTCCAATAAAACTTGACTTGCAAGAGGCTGTTGGCCCCACAGGCCATGGAGTTTGCCAGCTAGTGCTCTTGTAGATCCAGACTGGTCTATAGTGATGGAAAGCAGATCAGTGTTGGCCAGGAGGGGAGCAGGCAGAGAGGGGGGGAAGAGAAAAAGTTTCAAGGAAACAAAAGGACACTTTAGGGAGAGATTCACATGCTCACCCTTTCCATTGTGGAGATGGTTTCGTAGGTGTGTATATGTGTCAAGCATATCATATTATACACTTTAAATATGTACAGTCTATTGTATGTCAATCACATGTCAATAAAGCTGTTAAAGAAAAGCAAAACAAAAAAAAGCCTAGGACTACTTTTCAAATTCATTCTAAAATTTACCAGTTGTCATGTTTAGTTCAGGAAACTAACAGCTCTTGTTTTTCTTCCATTATCCAATGCAATACTAACATGAATTTCAAATCCAATCACACTGTTTCTTACAAAATTTTGTTTTGTGTTTTAAATGACGCTCTAGTTTGCAGTATGGTAGTCATGATGCTGCCACTTGGATGAGTACATCAATCACGAACGGAAGCATCTGTTACCAACAAGAAAGTATCTGACAGGAAAGATATTTTGATGGTCACCTGAGCTGAACCTGCCAGAAACCCATTATCGTCCCTGTCTCCCAATCACCTTTCTTTCCCCGCTCAAGTAGACACACTGGGCTGTGCACAGAAGCATCAGAAGCTTCATGAAGCTCCTTACAAATGGGCAACAGAGTGCTCTACAACTGCATCCTCAAATAGATGGCAAGGTGGGAGCACCTCCTGAACCAGGCTCAGGAAGTTTTAGAAGAACAACAACAGCTGATGCTCTTGGTTTATGCCACCTGTTTGGGTCACCACCCAAAGTATGTGATCCCTGAAGCAAACAGCTTAGGGCTATAGCTGCCCAAGGCACAATTAGCTGCCCACAGGATTTAAGTAATCCTCACCAGATCCCTGTCATCCATTCACAGCACAACAGAATGCCCAGCAAACTGTGAGGCTCTATACTAAGGCCATGGCTTAACACAAGCAATACATTTCTGACTCTTGTTAGATTGGCAGCCGCTAGGATTGCTGCTGCTTAATTCTGTCTGAAATGTTTTCATTGTGCTTTCTCAAGAGGAGTGGTGAGAAACAGAAAAATCTCTTTCCATGCATTCCAGTGTTTACTGCATGGAAGCTCTTAAGAATTTATGTAATTTAGTATACAAACATAGGCTGAGGACCTAGCTAGGTATGGGTTGGAATCTCAGTTCTGCTACTTATTAGCTGTGTGGCTCAAAGCAATTCACTTAACCTTTCTATGCTCTAATTTTCTCATCTTCAAAATTAGAGTATCTACCAATTTTCTATGAAAATTAAGTAGGGTAATGGAAATGCAGAATTCAATGTGAGTAATACTATTATTATTTAAGAGATTTAAAAATTTTTTTTTCTCAGGTCTCAGTGGAGTTTTCCCAAAAGTTGTTTTATACTTTATTTTTACTTTATGGACCCGGTGTGTCTTATAATTTGCTTTATTTCTTCCTTTATGTTGGTTGCTAATGTGGCCCATTTTTAGCAAATGTGCTTATAGTATTGCTTATTTTATGCATCTTCTTGTCTATGGCTTCTCCTATCTTCCTAATATATGATCACTTCACCCCATTTTCTTTATTTTAAATTGACTTTACTGTGTTTTATTTCATCTATCTCTGCAAACCACCTTAATTTTTGCTGTTGCTGCTGTTATTGTTTGTTGTAAGATGGGGTATATGTGAACAAAGTAAAATACATGAAATAATGGTTATATAATCAAATTGAAGGGCATCTACTTAACCTTTCTTCACCTTTAGAATGTATTTTTGTCTTTGAAGTTAAAGTAATGCCATGACCTATGTCATATGGCAACTCTAAGGATTAAATAATGCACACAAAGCATTATGTCACGCAGCATATAACTAGCAGTGAATAAATGTCAGCTTTTCTTAACCTCACATATGTGCTACACTTTTCTTATTCCATTATTTGCTTTTGTCCCATTGAGTTTCTTAAGCCACACACCTCCAGAGAGTCCTCCTTAAGGCACCCTTTAATTTGTGACACACTTCTGCCTTTTATTTTTGTCTTTACATCTAAAAATTTTGTGTTTCATTTAAAATAAGTAAATATTGGGTTTATGATGAGAGTAATTTGGGGGGGGCACATATATTTCATAATTTTTGAAACCACCATTCTCTCGCACAACACAGATAACCTCTGAGTTTTGCATTTAAGGAGAGGAACACAATAATGATTAGTATAGGTTTGTCCCTAGTCACTATGGACAGACTGCATTCAATAGTCCGTTATCTGTATTTAGATGAGAGGAGACAGACTGGCTTTCCAATTCCATAACGAGACTGAAAGATGCAGATAATTACAATAACAAATAAGAAAACTAAGTAATTTTAACAATGTAGAGCAATAAAATTGTCAGCAGCATTATTTATTAAACCTTGGGGCCATTATTAAATAAAATACAGGTCACCTGAATTAAAGTACTGCAATACCATGACAGTGAATCTGATTACGAAGATAGCTGCTGAGTGTCTAAAGGGTGAGTAATGTATACACTGTGGATACAGTGAGCAAAGTGACAATTCATGTGCGGTGCAGGACAAAACAGGATGGTGTAAGATTTCTGCATACTCTTCAGAATAACTTGCCATTTGAAACATGAATTGTTTCTCAAATTTTTATTTGATATTTTCAGAACAGAGTTGACCTCCAGTAACTGAAACAACAACAACAACAACAAAAAATGAAACCATGTGTGGGACAGGGAGAATTCTGTACCTCTAATGGTCCTTATATTAACTTTGTGGATTGAATGATGTACTTAACCTCCCTCTAGACTTGGTTTCTTTATATGTAAGATAAGGTGATTGGTCTACATTTAAGTTTGCTTTTTTTTATTTTCACCTAAAGCTGGTTGCTCTGTCTACAGCACTGTTTATCCATTTCATATCACCAAAACAATATTCTCTTCTTAATTATTATTTTAAAATTCATACAATAAAGCAAATAAACTGAAAAATGGAGGAAAAGCTTCAAATTCCAGTTTTTATCATATTACAATAATGGTTTATGTTTCATTTCCCTTTAATGTACAGGAAGCCTATCTTCAGGATGGTTGTGTCAGGACTAAAGTGACTCTAGTTCTCAGCTTGTCCTCAGTCCTGCCTGGTATCCTGGTGTAATTATGAATAGTTTCTTCTTTTATTCTCAAAAACTTCCTGACTTGAATGATAAATTTCTGGATCACCTCAATCGGAAAGGGCCACTGAAAGTTGTTTTGATAATACACACTATTTCTTATGCATTTAGACACTAGGTAGAAATCTTTTTCATGTATAATATGTTTTAATATTTGTCATCCCTAAAAGCTAAGTATTATTATGACCATTTTTGAATGAGGAAACGTTTCCTGAGCTGGCAGTAATTGCAAAGCTAGGGCTCTCTAACACCAAAGCCCATAAGTACATCATACTAATTTAGAATCAAAATGTGATAAATGAGCATTTCCATCCATTAGCTGACTTCCAGGTTCACTGCTGACAATGAAAAAAAAAGAAGAGGCTTTTGGTTAAGTTGAATTATAAAAACTGAAAAGCTATGACATTACGTCTTATAGATATTCTACTTTAAGTGCCATGAATTTTAGCAGTCTTCTCTTTTTAAATTCAAAATACCAAATACTAGAGAATTCTTCACAAAGTCCTGATCTCATTAAATTTGTATGTTTTCTAATCACTCATTTCCCCAATACATTGAATTTGTCAACAGGAACAAAAGAATCAATAACCTGTAATCATTGAGAAATGGAAAGAGAGTGCCCTTGGATAATATGGTCAAGCTCCTCACCACTTTTATTATGGAATTAGTCGTGTGCCTTCACTCATTCTAAAGCCAGTATTATACATTTATTATATGCCAGGTAGCTTTGTAAAGCTCTCAATAGTGTATAAATCTCTTCATTAACTTTGTCACTACAATGGAATTCTACCTTGTTCTAGATCAGAGATACCTCTCTTCTTGAGTGGAGAAAGTTGAAGTAATTTTGAATACATAAGAGCCAAATTCAAGTTTCTTCAGAAACACCAGGATAATCCTTGGTAAAATGTAGGTTAAGACAACACATTGCACTATATAACTAAGTTTTAAATTTTTTCTATCAGCATGAACCTTTTGGAAAAGGTTCATGTTCCTCATTACATAAAAAGACACAAAATGACACCAAAAGAGAGAATAATATCAGCAAGCATGAATTTAGATTCCAGGTAAAAAGGTATTTATGTGGAAATCCTTCTGCTGACTTTGATTCCCTTAAAAACCCAGCTATTTCTTTTTAATTGAAAGTTATAATGGAAAATGATACCTGATTTACATTTCAAATTTTCAAGTAACTATAAACTTTTATAGTGGTGAACAGATGTTGATGTGAATTTTACAAAGCTGAGAAATACTTTTCAAATTCATGTCAGAGGAATGTCAAATTGAAACCAGGAAAAGAAACACTAAAAGAGGAGCGAAATTGAGATGTATATGAGGATTTGTTTCATATGGCAATGCCTTTTTCTAACTAAAATCCTAAGTGACTGATGGTCCAAGAAGTCTTCAATAAGGTGAATCTGTTTATAGACACAGGCTCAAAACCAAGTTTATAGCTACACAATTAATAGACAGAGGCACCCACACATTCAAGCATGTCATGATTAAAGGTCCTTATTTACACTTCCGTTATTGAATTTCAAAAGACTGTTTAAATGTAAACTACAAAATTGTCATGGACTGAGCTTTCATAAAACTTGACATCCATTGTAGCAATCATTTCAAAGAGAAACAAGCAGCAACTTGCCAGTTCCAGAACAAACACTGCCAAATCTTGCCTCTGATAATCTGACCAACTTGTTTTTAAAATGAGGAACTCAGAATTGACCCTGTAGACTACTTATCACTTGCAGTTCCACATTCATTTGATTAATAATTAAATTCATAAGGAACAACTCCCAGGAAGAGAGGAGTCAGCGAAAAGATAAACAAGAAGTTGATCTGAAAGGCATCCTAGGAATAGGAAAATGGTCTTGCTAATCATGCAAAATACTTAAAATAATTTCATTGTTCTATGTTAAAAACACCAAAAGGAAATGTAGGACAGAAACAGCTCCCAATTTCCAGAACTTCCTTTAGGATGATGAAAATATTAGCCTTTAGCATCTTGTGCCTAAGTACTTTAACTTGAGTTACCAACCAAATTCAGGATTTTCTTGCTCCACTATGCTCTCTCCAAAGCTTAAATTTGTTTTGATGTATTACAAAAGAGTATGTTTATGATATTTAAGGAAATAGATAAGGCACCGGATATTGCATGCAGAATATCATCTGTTAAGTCATACATCAATAAGATCTAGTGACAGGCTGGGCCCTGTTAGTTATGTTTTTCACAGTCTGATAAGACATGTTTTGTACCAAACTATTTTCTATAGCTGGACACAATATTCCCAGGGGTCCTTGTTAAGGGTTTGAACTTCCACTTAAAACCCCCACATTAAATTCCTAAAAAGCAAAATAATTAAATAAATCCTGAACCAACTCCACACTTTAATGCCATTTTATTGGGTGTTCTATTTAACTTCCACTTGTGGCTTAATAATTTCCTGTTCTGTCTGCTCACGTCCAAGGAGTCATCTCACGGTATTTACCAGGCATTCACTGGTGCTGAAGGGTTGCCATAGTCTTGACATACAAGTCATAAAGCATCTATGCGGAAGCAAATGCTACTACAACTGCTGCTATTTTATATACAGCAAGAATCACCCAAGGGGCTTAGAACAAACATAGCATTGTGAAAAACAGGGCAGCTGGTTGGCTAAATGTGGCCCCCAGCTGTCAGTCAGACAACTGATGATAATTAATTACTAGAGATTCAGAATGGCTCTGCCTGTGTCTAAGTCCATGGTCATAGGACAGGCTCTCTAGGAAGGTCTGCTTTCATTTTTTTCAGGCCACTAGGGGAAATTTGGGGCATAAAAGCAGAACAACAGATGTATCAGCAATGCAGATGTATCTCAAATCTGGTATTAAAATAAATACGTTGCAAGTGAATTATAGATTTGTTTATACTTAAGAGGATTATATTTTTGATGGAGAACTGAGTGAACTTGTTTTATTTAAGTTCATGTTTAACTACAATCATTTCATATGTATATACTTTAAAAATTTATAAGTTTCAAAGCACATAAAAGTACCAATGGAGTATGGGGGAAGTCTTTTGTTGGTTTGTAAAATAGTTACATAATAATAAAAAAAAAATTGTTGAAAAATTCCTAGAAAGAAATCTAGAAAATCTCTGAAGCTAAGTAAAAATGTATGCCACTTGATGGAAATCTGTAGTAGTGTGCTTAGCTCTTGAGAGAGCTGCCCTGTGCTGACTTTGAGCCTCCTCATGCACTTTTCAATTCGTGGATTTCAAGATTGTCAGTCTCCCATGTCAGTGGCTGTGCAGAAATCTTGGATGCCTCTGAGTATCTGTATATATGGCTGTATGTCCACTGATACTGTCATAGGATTTTGAGTCATCATTTGTAAGTGTCTGATGCAAAAAGAAAAAAAGTATTATCCTTTTCAGTGAACATTTTATTAGATACTTGTGCATATGTTCAGCAACTTTCATAAGTGAATTACCCTTAGTTTAAGTATGGCTCATGCAAAACCACATTTTCAATATATAAAAAATATTTGTCCCTGCCCACTGTCCCACAGCCCAGCAACCTGGGGAGAGGCCCACCCTGTGCCCTGTGCTGGGGTTCTTTATTCACTAAAGCATGGCTCCACAGCCCAACATCAGAGTATATATAGGCTTGAGGCTGCTGCCACCATAAAACTGAAATACCACCACTTCTATCAAAGGACAATAATAAAGACCTGGTAAAGTTTCACCAAGGTCCTGTGGGCCTGGCTGCACCAGAAGCTTCTCTACTAGGGGTGCTAACAATTATCCTATTGCTGAGGTAACTAGGAATCTTGCATGGGTTGTGTCTCTCTTGTTTGTTCTACTAACAGCCAACTTCTTATGATTACCCTTTCACTAGTCATATAATTTAATACCTCTATATTCTCACATCATACCTCATAAACATCTCAGCCAACCTCCACCTCCCCCTTCTACCATTAGAAACTGTAAGCCATTATGCAAATCTATTGACTATATGGTAGAAGATAACTGAACTCATCATTTCTGATTATAGCTACAAAACTATAAAAGTAAAAATAGAAGCTAACTGATCTATGACTGCACATCAGGTACATTGAATGCTGCAATATTGATCTCCCCCTTAAAAATGAGGTATTGGTAAACTGCAGGGACACTATAAGACAATAGGGCAGAAGATGTAATAACTCAGATCTACACTGCAACAGAGGAAGACTCATAGACATCATGAAAAAACAAGGGAGAAAAGTGCCCCCAAACAAACCAAGATACTACAACAATAAAATCCATAGGTAGCAAAGAAATTTCAGAGAAGGAATTAATAATATACAAAACTAAAATTATCTCTAAGAATTAAAGAATGACCTAAGTGAGTACATACAGGCAAAAATCTATCATTCCAACAAAGAGATAAGAGAACAAATACAGGTAGCAACAGATTACTTCAATAAAGAGATAAAGATTCTGACAAAAAAAAAAAAAAAACAGAAATCCTTGAAATGAAAGAAACAATAAGCCAAATAAAAAACTCAATAGAAAGCATCACCAACAACTAGATCACTTGGAAGACAGAACCTAAGACAATATACAAAATCTTGAAAATAAAGTTGAGCTCACAGTGAAAATGGAAGAAACCATGAACAGAATATCCAAGAATTATGAATTATCAAAAGACCAAATTTAAGATTTATTGGGATTTAGGAAGATTCAGAGATTCAAACCAAAGTTTGAATGAAATAATATCAGAAAATTTCCCAAGCATAAAGAATGAATTGGAAAATAAAATACAAGAGGCCTACAGGAAATCAAATGTACAAAATTACAACAGATCTACACCAAGACACATTATAATGAAAATGCCTAGCATACAGAATAAGAATAGAATTTTAAAGGCCACAAGAGGGAAAAATCAGATTACATATAAGGGAAAATCAATTCCTATCTCAGCAAATTTTTCAACCCAAATCCTTAAAGCCAGGAGATCTTGGAACAACATATACCAAGCTCTGAAAGATAATGGGTGCCAACCAAGAATCTTATATCAAGCAAAATTAAGCTTCAGATTTGATAATGAAGTAAAATTTTTTCATGATAAACAAAAGCTAAAAGAATTTATAGCAAGAAAGCCTGCACTAGGACTAGGGTTGTGGCTCAGGGGTAGAGCACGTAGCTAGCATGTGTGAAGCCCTGAGTTCAATCCTCAGCACCAAATAAAGACAAATAAATAAGTGTATTGTGACCATCTATAACTAAAAATATTTTTTTAAAAAGAAATAAAGAAAGCCTGCACCACAGAACATTCTTGGAAAAATATTCCACGGGGGAGGAAATGAAAAACAACAATGAAAACCTACAAAAGAAAGAACTACAATAAAGGAAAAGCCAACCAAAGGAGAAACCAAGTCAAGTTAAATATAAAAAATAAGCAAAAATGACCAAAAATACAAATCATGTCTCAATAATAACCCTGAATGTTAATGGCCTAAACTCACCAATCTAAAGACATAGACTGGTAGATTGGATTAAAAAAAAAAAAAAGACCCAACAGTATTCTGCCTTCAAGAGACTCATCTCATAAAAAAAGATATACAAAGACTGAAGGTGAAAGGTTGGGATAAAATATACCATTCACATGGCCTATGTAAACAAGCAGGGATTTCCATCCTCATATCAAATAAAGTAGACTTCAAGCCAATGTTAATCAAAAGGGATAAAAATAGATGGTTCCCCTTAAGCTGTATGAAATATCAATTTTTATCCCTTTTGATAAAAAGGAATACATCAACAAGGCATAGTAGTTATAAATATATATGCCCCAAACAATGCAGCATCTATGTTCATCAGTTAAACTCTTCTCAAATTCAAGAGTCAAATGGACCACACCACAATAATTCTGGGTGATTTTAACACACCTCTTTCACCACTGGATAGATTATCCAAACAAAAGCTGAACAAAGAAACTATAGAACTCAATAATACAATCAATAACTTAGACTTAACTGACATATATAGGATATATTATCCATCAATGAGTGAATACACTTTCTTCTCAGCAGTACATAGATCCTTCTCTAAAATAGACCATAGTTTATGTGCAAAGCAACTCTAAGTAAATACAAAAAAAGTATAGATACTACCTGTATTCTATCAGACCAAAATAAAATGAAATTAGAAATCAATGATAAGGTAAAAAATAAAAGCTACTCCAAAACTAAATAATATGCTAAATAATATGGAGACTAAATAACATGCTATTGAATGAATAATAGGTTGCAAAAGATATCAAGGAGGATACTAAAAACTTCTTAGAGGTAAATAAGAACACTGATACAACATATTGAAATCTCTGAGACACTATAAAGAGAGTTCTAAGAGGAAAATTCATTGCATGGAATTCATTCCTTCAAGGAAAAAAAAGTCAACAAATAAATGACATAACATTACATCTCAAAGCCCTAGAAAAAGAAGAACAAATCAACCCCCAAAGCAGTAGATGATAGGAAATAATTAAAATCAGAGCTGAAATCAATGAAATTGAAACAAAAGAAACAATTGAAAAAACTGACAAAACAAAAGTTGTTTTTTTGAAAAAATAAATAAAATTGACAAACCCTTAGCCATGCTAATGAAGAGAAGGGTACAGAAAGCTCAAATTACTAACAACCATGATGAAAAAGGAAATTTCATGATGGACACTAAAGAAATATAGAAGATAATTAGAAATTATTTTGAAAATTTGTATTCCAACAAAATAGAAAATATTGAAGGCATTGACAAATTTCTTAAGGCATATGATATGCACAAACTAAACCAGGATGATATGCACAATTTATTTATTTATTTATTTTTTTAAAGAGAGAGAGAGAGAGAGAGAGAGAGAGAGAGAGAGAATTTTTAATATTTATTTTTTAGTTCTCGGCGGACACAACATCATTGTTGGTATGTGGTGCTGAGGATCGAACCCGGGCCGCACGCATGCCAGGCGAGTGCGCTACCACTTGAGCCACATCCCCAGCCCCCGATATGCACAATTTAAACAGATCAATTTCAAGCAAGGAAATAGAGGACACCATCAGAAGCCTAACAACCAAGAAAAGCCCAGGTCCAGATTGATATACAGCTGAGTTCTACAAGACCTTTAAAGAAGAACTAACACCAATATTTCTCAATCTATTTCATGAAATAGAAAAAAAGGGATCATTTCCAAACATATTTTATAAGGTCAATATCACCCTGATTCCAAAACTAGACAAAGACATATCGAAGAAAGAAGTGTCATACCAATATCTCTAATGAATATAGATGCAAAAATTCTCAATAAAATTCTGGAAAATCGAATACCAAAAAAATATATATCAAAAAGATAGTGCACCACGACCAAGTAGAGTTCATCCCAGGGATGCAAGGTGGGTTCAACATATGGAAATCAATAAATGTAATTCATCACATAAATAGACTCAAAGATAAAGATTATACAATCATCTCAATAGATGCAGAGAAAGCATTTGACAAAATACAGCATCTCTTCATGTTCAAAACACTAGAAAAACTAGGAATATCAGGAACATATCTCAACATTATAAAATCTATCTATGCTAAGCCCCAGGCCAACATCATTCTAAATGGAGAAAAATTGAAAGCATTTCCTCTAAAAACTGGAACAAAACAGGTATGACTTCTTTCACCACTTCTATTTAACATACTTCTTGAAACTCTAGCCATAGCAATTAGACAGGAAAAAGAAATTAAAGGAAGATGGATAGGAAAAGAAAAACTCAAATTATCACTATTTGCTGACGATATGATTCTATACCTAGAAGATCCAAAAAACTTCTCCAGAAATCTTCTAGAACTAACAAATAAATTCAACAAAATATCAGAATATAAAATCAACACCCATAAATCAGAGGCATTTCTGTACATCAGTGACAAATCCTCAGAAAGACAAACTAGAAAAACCCCATTTACAATAGCCTCAAAAAAAAAAAAAACTTGGGAATCAACTTAATGAAAGAGGTGAAAGACCTCTACAATGAAAACTACAGAATGCTAAAGAAAGAAATTGAAGAAGAAGACCTTAGAAGATGGAAAGATCTTCCTTGTTCTTAGACAGACAGATTTAATATTACCAAAATGAGCATACTACCAAAAGTACTATACAGATTCAATGCAATCCCAATAAAAATCCCAATTACATTCCTCATAGAAATAGGAAAAGCAATCATAAATTCATCTAGAAAAACAAGAGACTCAGAATAGCCAAATCAATCCTTAGCAAGAAGAGTGAAGCTGGTGGCATTACTATTCCAGACCTTAAACTATACTACACAGCAATAGTAACAAAAATGGTATTGTATTGCCACCAAAATAGACTGTAGATCAATGGTACAGAAGAGAGGACACAGAGACAGACATAATTACAGTTATATCATATTAGACAAAGGCATCAAAACCATTATTGTAGAAAAGATAACCTCTTCAACAAATGGTGCTGGAAAAACTCGAAATCCACATGTAACAAAATGAAATTAAACCTCTATCTCTCACCATGCACAAAACTCAACTAAAAGTGAATCAAGGAAATAGGAATTAAACCAGAGACTTTGCACCTAATAGAAGAAAAAGTAGGCCCAAATCTCCATCATGTCAGATTAGGCCCCAACTTCTTTAATAAGACTCCTATAGCTCAAGAATTAAAAAAAAAATCAATAAATGGGATGGATTCAAACTAAAAAGCTTCCTCTTAGCAAAAGAAACAATCAGTGGGGTAAATAGAAAACCTAAAGATTGGGAGCAAATCTTTACCACAAGCACATAAGATAGAGCACTAATCTCTAGGATATATAAAGGACACAAAAATCTTAACACCAATAAAACAAATAACCCAATAAATTAATGGGCCCAGGAACTGAATAAACACTTCTCAGAAGAGGATATACACTCAAATAACAAATATATGAAAAAATGTTCAACATCTCTAGTAATTAGAGAAATGCAAATCAAAACTACTCTAAGATTTCATCTCACTCCAGTCAGAATGGCAGCTATCAAGAATACAAACAACAGTAAGTATTGGTGAGGATGTGGGAGGAAACACACACTCATACATTGCTGGTGGGACTGTAAATTGATGCAGCCAATATGGAAAGCAGTATGGAGAATCCTTAGAAAACTGGGAATGGAACCATCATTTGACCCAGCTATCCCACTCCTCTGTTTATACCCAAAGGACTTATAGCAGCATACTACAGGACAAAGCCACACCAATGTTTATAGCAGCACAATTCATAATAGCTAAACTGTGGGACCAACCCTTCAGTAGATGAATGGATAGGGAAACTTTAGTATATACACACAATGGAATATCATTCACCATTAAAAGAGAATAAAACCATGACATTTTTAGGTAAATGAATGAAGTTAGAGAATATAATACTAAGTGAAGTAAGCCAACCCCCCCAAAACAAATGCTGAATGTTTTCTTTGATATGAGGATGCTGACTCATAATGATGATGAGCGGGGAGCATGGGCAGAATGGAGGAACTTTAGATAGGACAAAGGGGAGGCAGATGAAGGGAGGGAGCATGGGAGTAGGAAAGATGGTGGAATGAGTTGGACATCATTACCCTAAGTACATGTATGTATAAAGACACAAATGGTGTAAAAATACTTTTTTGTATAACCAGTGACTTGAAAAATTGTGTTCTATATATGTAATATGAAGTGAATTGCATTCTGGTGTCACATCTAACAGATTAGAATAAATAAATAATTTAATTTAAAAAAATTGTTCCTATTGTTTGAACACAATATATTTACCATTTTGGGGGACACACACACACACACACACACACACACAGACATATACATATATTTTCATCACCATTCTTAACTGGGAGGCAAGAGTTTTGTCTGAGTAGTAATTTCACTATGACAACATTACAAGGAAATAAGTTTTTAAAACATTCAGCTTTACCAACCAGGTGACAAAAACAGGATACAGCTTTGTCCTATTTTGTTTTGATTTTTCCCTAGGATTTTGTCAAGTCAAAGTAGAAATAAATAAATAAAAGGTAACATTTTTCCCTACTCCAACAACACTTGCTGAGCAAGTATCTATTCAATCTCGTCTCTCTCATTATGGTTAGGGTGCACTTGGCTCACTGTGATGCTATGATATGAGATATCAGAGAATGCAGGAAAATATCTTTTTTAATATTCTACTTTGTCAGGAAAGGTTATATGTCCTGTATATAAAATAAATTGCTCTCAATTCAACACCAAAAGCATCACTATGGCACCACAGCATTGTTATTTAGTTCAATTTCTAATTTCCTTTTCTTTATTGTAGAAAGTATAAGAAAATTATATATATTTGAGATTTTCTCTGAAGCTTGCCTTATAATACAATCATTTTATTCACTTTTATTTAAATCAGATCTATTTTAATCAGATCTTTTCAGAGATTATTAATATAGCACAATTTCAAAATTCAGTAATAAAATAATAAAAATAAAAAATAGGTAATAGAATAATTTAAATTTTAATAATAAGTAAACAATAAAATAAAATGAGAATATGATTTTATTGCAATATTCAAATTATTTTAAAATTTCACAATCTAATTGTTTTCAATGAAAATTTAAACATGAAATAATTTTCTCATTCCTCTTTATATAATAGTTATTGTACGGGAAATAAATAAGAAAAAAAATTAGGCCTAGAGCTGATCAGGAAAGTTTTTTGAAAGAATTCTTTCATTGTATTAATAAGCAATTAAATGGAAAGGAGGGAAGCCAAATCACTCCATTTTATTCAAAATTACTATCATACAAAAAATAAATTTATTTATTTATTTATTTATTCGTTTATTTATTTATTTATTCATAGGAGGGATTTAACCTAGGGGAATCTAATCACTATGCTACATACCCAGTGCTTTTAATTTTTTATTTTGATACAGAGTATCACTGAATTGCTTAGGAGCTCAGTAACTTACTGAGGCTGGTCTTGAACTTGTAATCCCGTCTCAGTCTCCCGAGTTACTGCTATTGCATGTGTACACCACCTTACCTGGTTAGTTCTTTATTTAAGTATTGGCAAATAAACAATTTATACTTTCTAATTTTTAAAATAAATTACACTAAAGTAAATAAAATTTTTAAATTATTTTGAGGAATCTTTTTTTGGAGTGGATACTTTACAAAGAGGATTATTGTTTATGCTATCAAAAAAAATACTACCCCGGGAAATATTGTTGAAAGAAAAAAAATTCCTCTTTTCAATGAGTTGAAGAATATACAAGAAGCTGCTTATGAGAATTTCTGCATGAATTTATTGCCTTGTTTTTATTCTGTTCCTCAAAAGAGGTTTATGGATGCCAATTATCCACCCATTCATGGTGATAACAATATATCCTGGACTAAGAAAGAACGGAGATTTCAATCATTTTTATTGCTATGTATCTCTTAGTAGAATTTATTAGGATACTAATTAACTTAAGAAATGAAGAAGGAATGTTAGAAAGGAGACTGTGAGGAGGTAGGACATAAAGAAAGGGACAAGAAGCAAAAAGGAAAGGAATAATGAAAGACAAACATAGAGGAGGAAGAAACTGATGTCAGTGGAAGAAGGAGTACAGAACTAAACTTGTGGAACTGTAATAGTCATCAATAAAGGAGAGGAAACATGGCACCAAAGAACTACCCCAAAATTCTTTATCAAAACAGAGCAAGCATGACATGCACGGATAAATGAGTACCTTAATGGGATCAGGAGGCAAATACTGGAGTGCTGAACTAGGTGCTCCCACAGGAGCTGATATGCATATCCTTTTTGATGGGCTCAAAGCATTTGATGAAAACACTATCACACAGTATTTTACTGAAAGACGTCCCTCATTGCCTTTCACTTTCAGTGGGCAACTCGGTGGAAAAGTTAGGGTGATCATCTTACAGTTAAATTATAGCCCATTTTCTGTCTAGATTCCTGTCTTTGGGGCTGTGACTATTCACATAAATAAAATAAGATGTATTCCCTGCTTTCTGATATATTACAAAAATTACACATACACACACGGACTTATGAATATTTATCCACATACACAACAGGAAAATGAGCAGATCCCTCAATGATTTCAGAATGTAGAAGAAGACAGAGAAAACTTTTGAAAGACTATCTTTGAAAGGATTGGTGGAATGGAATAAGTGCAGAGGAAACAGCAGGGAGGAATGTGCTAATGAGAAAATCATTTCATAATCATATCTGTATTACTGACTACAGCAGAAGGACCAAGTGGGATAATAACGTGGAAATGAGTAGTGGACATCTGTTGTTTGTGACTATCCAGGATTCCCTTCCCCTACTTTTTAAATAGCATTCTGATTTTTTTTCTTTTTCTTTTCTTTTCTTTTCTTTTTTTTTTTTTCTATAGAGAAAGAACGGTCCTCCCACTTTTAATCGCCATGGTTTGGGTGAAGCTAAGGCTCAAACAGTGAGTCTTTGGTTCAGGCCTGGCCAATGAGAGCAACCTAACCCAACCATCCTAGGGACTGATTCAGGGATGGGCATGTGACTGAAACTGAACAATCAGAACCCCCAGGAAGTATTTTGGAGATGGTTGTCACTACCTGATTCAGGGAACAACATGCCAATAAAGAGGTCAGTACAATGAAAGGGATGACCATACTAAAAAGAAAGGGATTTCTGACAACATGTTTTTAAAACCCTCTGGAACCAACTATACCTGAATTCCAATATTTCCCAAAACTTTTAGTTCTGTGAACCAATAAACTGCCTTTTCTGCTTAAGCCAATTCAAATTGTGTTTCTGTTACTAGCAACCAAAAGGATCTTGACTGACACATGAATTATATGAGAAAAAAGAAACCAAATGACAGACAGCTTTCAGGGCACAAAACTCAGGAGAGTAGTTAAGGCTCATATATTGGTAGAAATACGGTCAGCCTAAAATTTGAAAGTACAGGGTTTTGAATATTTTTTTCAAATTGTGGCTCTTTAATTAGCAATGCAACCAGCAACCCAAAGGGGACCTCAAGATTCCCATGTGTAGTAGGGATAATAGTAGCTACCCTGTAGGACAATTGACTATAAAATCAGATAATACTTGTGAGAATGCAGTACGTGCTCAGTAAAGACTATTTCCCTTTTGCCTTTGCTACTGAAGATGCCATCAGAATTTACACAGAAGAAATTCATGGCTTGAATAAATTCAAGTTATTTTCTGAATGTCCCATTGCAACTCATCCTTCCATATTCATGTTCAAAATTTATATTCTTTCTCATTATAACCTCCTCATTCCTTCTCAATGTAGTATTATTCATGAGAAGATGTTACAACAATCAAGGAGGTTTATATATTAAGAAGGACACTTTAAAAAGAAAATGTTTAACCCATTAAGTCCCAAGTTTTTAATTCTGCAAATATTTCAATGGAACTGATGCATATATATTAAAATATATTGTAAATAATATAGAGTTTATTATATCATTTATTGTTAATGATAGTGTTATAATTAGTGAATTCATGTATTAATGTATTAATAATTCATAATATTAGTACTATCACTAAGTATTTACCTGCTATTTTTCTCAAAAGAATAGAATTCTACAAACAAAAAATATTTATTTTAAAGTTACCATAAATGGTATATTTGTTGCTCAATTTTAATTTTAGGCAATCCATAAATGGGAGTAAATGGGTTTAACCCATAAGAATGATTTCCTTAAGTTAACATTTTAAGCATGTTGGAGCAAGTTTGTTGAGACAAGAAATTAAATTCAACTAGTTGCTAAGACAGTATGGGGCGGGGGGAATAGGTCAAAATCAATCCACATATACATAGTATATAGATTTAGAGGAATACAATTGTCAAGAAATAATTCAGTCTTAATACTGCTTGTCATGGATTTATAGAATATTGTACATTCAAACATGAGAAGAATGCCACTAAGATTATAGTATACAAAAATGTTTAAATAAATAGCAGGAAAAATAAATTGTTTGGAAATAGTGTCTCCTGTCTATCTTTCTCTCACCCTTTTGATCTAAAACTGACTGCCTTTAGCTCACACAATGACACACTGCCCCCAGGGAAGGAACTCGGCTGACCTACCTTGCCTGACCTTTCTGGAAATTTTACCCTGCTGACAACCTCTGTTTTATGACTTTGTCTGACCTGTTTCCCTGGCGGAAGGAAGCCTTACCTGGTTCTCTTCCTCACTCCTTGGTCAGTCTTCTTCAATACCTCCTCCTTCTATGTGAGCTAACTGAGCCCATGCATTCAACTGTTCCTGCTGTTGTTAGGTCCTGAATCTAAACTTCCAGCTTAAGATCCTGGAGTGGGATAAAAGGCATCTCCTCCTGGATTTTCCATGACTATCCAAACACAGATGCTTCCAATTCTTTGTCCTGTGTTCCTTCATTTGTTAACAGCAATTCCCAGCTAGTAGTGACCTCTCCAGACTCTTCGGAGTCAGTTAGATTGCCTCCACCTTCTCACCCTAACAGCCAAAAGCCATCACTAGACAAATCTTATAAATTCTACTTTCTAAGCACTTTTTTCCTATTTGATCTTACATCTCAATTACTGTGCCTGCCACTTACTCTTAATTTAGGCCATTATTTCTCACCAAGAAATAGACCCTAATACCATCTGTTGCCTCTAATCTCATACACCCTTATTCATTCTCACTGACACAATACTTTCACAGTGTGACCTTGGCACTCCTCCATCAAGAACTGGACTCTCCACCTGATGAAACTCACTGGATCTTGTGACTGACTGCTTTGACCAAAAGAAAACAGCAGATGTGATGTTGCACTGGTTCTGGTCATATCCCTTCACTGACTTGGTGATTTCTATTTCCTGCTTCTTGAAAGCCAGCCACACATATGAAGTACAACTATGGATTATCATTCCTTAAGGAGCCCTAACCACAGGGAGGAAATAAATGTGAGAGTAAGAGGGACTGAGGTGCCTGTGAATGAAGAAATCTTTAATACCAGCCCAGCTGAGCCTTCAGAGGACTCTAGCCCAAGACACCATCTGCCAGCAACCACATGGATGATTCTAACTGAAAAACATTCACCAATGCTCAACCAAGAATCGAAAAGAAACAAAAATGATGAATAGAGTAAATTTAGGGATGGTATGTTACATCACCATAGACAACTGAAACACAAAATTTGGTTTTCAATTTTCTCTAACTCTGGTAGACTTTCTAAATTGGAAAAATAATAATAAAGTCTACTTTTCAAGTGTTAAGTTTATCTATCAACTTCTTGAAAACCAAACAAGAATACAAAGGCAACAGCAATAAAATAGAGCAATATCTTAAGATCTTTTTAATTGGAAATAGTTATTGTCTTTAAATAATAAAAACATAGAAAAAAAATCAATATCCACTTAAGTTAAACTTGTTAAAATAATCATGATATATCAACTAAAGGAACATTATATACTATAAAAGGAATATCTTTACCCTATATGAATTGATATGAAATAACGCCAGTGGAATAAATTAAATTACAAAACAATATGCACACTGAAGAACCCATTCTTTTAATTCAAATATGTATTTGTAAATTCGTGGGAAAATCCAAATATATTACAAGGGTAATATTGATGATGCTTGACAATGAGGGTATTAAATTTATAATACTTAAGTTTTATTGATTGAACACTTTTACAATGTATAAATGTCACACTTTTTAAAGAAAAATTCAAATCTGTAAAAAAATAGACATTTATCAAATGTCTGATTTTGTCTCCCTACCACCAGTATAACCCTATCTGGTACTATCTTTAAAGTACTTTACATCTACTTTTGTCAGTCTTTACTTTAACAATACCATAGAATTCCAAGGTGCAATTATATTATTATTATTATTATTATTATTATTACTATTATTATTAGGAGTCAAATTATTTGATGATGCAAGTTTAAATTCCTTAACCTGGTGAATGAATTCTCCACAATTTTGCTCAAAATTATTTATACAATTTTTCAGTGTCTTCAATGCTTGATTCCCATTAACTATATCAACCAGATTGGTTTCCAGAACTGTCCTGCTGTACTCAGGCTGTTCTCTTCACCCTCCATGTTTGTTCCACTATCACCCCACATCCACACCCTGCTCCTTCAAAGCCGGGATCATTGACATGGTTTACTCCATCAGAAGTCTACAGCTCATCATCTGCTTTTACTCCATTCTTGTCACTTTCTTTCTGGTATTCTTGTAATTATTTTAACTAGTATTTTAAATGGATAGTTACTTTACGTAGTTCAAAGCTGAAATGCATTAAAAATATGCAATGAACAATTTCCCTCTCCAGTCATCCTGTTTCTCAGCACTCAGTCAAACAATGATTTATTTTCTTGTGAATTTGATCATGGATTATTTGTACATAATGTTATCTTCCCTAGTTTCCACACAAATAATTGTATACATATACACTGTTCTGCATGTTGTGTTTTTCATCTAGGTCATTCACTAATTCAACTACAGTCATATAGAATCTCTATCAGATATCAAGAACTATTCTAGACACTAAAGAAACAGAAATGAATGAAAAAAAGACAACCAAAATATTCTGCCCTCATGAAGTTTACATTCTAGTGAAGAAGATGGATGAGGAATAGATAAATACATAGATAAATATGATAGATTAAATAGATAAATATGTTAGATTAAAGTGCTAAGTGTAAAATATTGTAAGAGAAAAGCAGGAAAAAAAAGGAAAATAAATACTTTGAAGATAACGTTTCAGGTAGGGTGACAAATAATGGCTTCACTGGGGGGCTGAGATTGTGGCTCAGCGGTAGAGCGCTCACCTAGCACGTGCAGGGCCCTGAGTTGGATCTTCAGCACCACATAAAATAAATAAATAAATAAAATAAAGATATTGTGTCCAACTACAACTAAAAAGTAAATATATAAAAAAATAATGGCTTCACTGAAATGGTACTTTTAAAATAACATTCCAGAGGCAGTAAAGTATTAACTACTTTACTGAAATAATATTTCAGGCAGTGGGATGAAGCAGGATTATGCCTAATGAAGTCTAGGACTATCAAAGAGCCTGTGTTTTTTTGTAGAAGGGTAAAAATATGAGCTAGTATTATTTTAAATATTTCTACTCATATTGTATTTGAGTTTAAATTTTCATACAATTTAGTATGATTAGTATGCATGGTTCATCTTAGTTTCTTCTGTTTAACCCAGAACCTAATAAATAATCAGTGCTCAAGAGTTATTAAATGATAAATGGATATAGAAGGGAATTAATCAATCAATAAATGATGCATAGTCTAAGACCAATAATATATGGTAGATCCAGGGTCTCTGCATTCACCACATCCACTGCTTGGAATGCTGTTCTCCTACATGCCTAGGTAACTGATGCCCTCAGTTCTTGAAGACCATACTCAAAAGTCACTTCTTTGTGGGACCTCACAGAACAGTTATCTAAAATTAACCAACTAACACAAGTAGCAAAGAAAGAGTAAAAGACTGATTAACAGTTTTGCTTATTTTTCTGAGCCAAAGAAGCTTGATGCTGCTGCACAGTTTTTTATAAAGCTTCTGTAGAGGAAAAGGGTACACGTGATAACTGACATAGCACAAACAGTTCTCCATCCTTCCACCCTGGAAGTTATGTGATGCGCTCTGTCATTTACCAGGAACTATAGAATACTTACCAAGAAGCGAGTTTATGTCTATTATGCACTGAGAGGAATGACTCAATTTTCTTCAATACAGACCTGTCTTCTCATGATGTATAAATTGGCTTGAAGTTGTTTTTCAATGTGATTGAAAAATACCTAAATTCAATATTCCCCATTTGTCTCTTATATATCATATCCACATATTTTTCAACCTAACTAGACTTGTATCTATTAAAATGAGACAAACTAGATCCACTTCTAGATGAAATTTCAGAGAACAGCTACTAGATTGAAGAACTAAAGAGATGATTGGCAAGGAATGTAAAACTCTTCATAAAACCCAATTTCAGCGTTCTTGGAGTGGTTCACCAACATAAGAAGAGTTTACTGAATCTGATCTGTTGAATCATTGCCAAATCTAACTCTGATTTTATCTTAATTGAAATGGATGCTTCATGAAACCAAGACCTGTATTCTGGAAATTGTTTTCCATGCAACATGCATTAAAGAAACTTGTTCCATAAGCACATCTGGTCTTGGCTCAGCACACGCTGGGAAGAATCTATGCACTGTCTTCATTGCTCTGACATTAACACTTTTAAGAAGACCTTGCTTCAATAAACACATTCAAGAACAGCTCATGTCAATATTTTCAAATCCTTTAAACCATCAAGTTATCCTAGCATGCACATTAAATTGTTGCTCTTATTGTTTCTCATCAAGTCATAGATGAATACTGAAAATACGCTCCAATTTCTTCAGCATGTCTCAAGCATAACACAATTTTTCAACAGATGCTACAAAAGCACTCATTGATCTCTAAGGCATTTAATACATAAAAGAAAGTAAAAAATGTGCCTGTAATCGTATATTTTTAAATGACTAGTTTACATAGCTGTTTTCAGGCTCTTCCATTTTACTACCCTGAACAGAATATTTCTCAATTGTAGAACTTACCACAAAGAAAATTATGGTCTGGAAACTTTAAAACAAGATAGTTCTTTTTAAAATC